>NW_028233630.1:12500-15000 GCF_054856555.1 Leptonotus elevatus | reverse complement strand
CTGGCCGTTGGCGGAGCTCCAGCGGACCGGGGGGAGCGCGCCCGTCTTCGGGGCTTGTTGCTGGCCGTTGGAGGAGCTCCAGCGGACCGCGGGGAGCGCGCCCGTCTTCGGGGCTTGTTGCTGGCCGTTGGCGGAGCTCCAGCGGACCGCGGGGAGCGCGCCCGTCTTCGAGGCTTGTTGCTGGCCGTTGGAGGAGCTCCAGCGGACCGCGGGGAGCGCGCCCGTCTTCGGGGCTTGTTGCTGGCCGTTGGAGGAGCTCCAGCGGACCGGGGGGAGCGCGCCCGTCTTCGGGGCTTGTTGCTGGCCGTTGGAGGAGCTCCAGCGGACCGGGGGGAGCGCGCCCGTCTTCGGGGCTTGTTGCTGGCCGTTGGCGGAGCTCCAGCGGACCGGGGGGAGCGCGCCCGTCTTCGGGGCTTGTTGCTGGCCGTTGGAGGAGCTCCAGCGGACCGCGGGGAGCGCGCCCGTCTTCGGGGCTTGTTGCTGGCCGTTGGAGGAGCTCCAGCGGACCGCGGGGAGCGCGCCCGTCTTCGGGGCTTGTTGCTGGCCGTTGGAGGAGCTCCAGCGGACCGGGGGGAGCGCGCCCGTCTTCGGGGCTTGTTGCTGGCCGTTGGAGGAGCTCCAGCGGACCGCGGGGAGCGCGCCCGTCTTCGGGGCTTGTTGCTGGCCGTTGGCGGACCGGGGGGAGCGCGCCCGTCTTCGGGGCTTGTTGCTGGCCGTTGGCGGAGCTCCAGCGGACCGGGGGGAGCGCGCCCGTCTTCGGGGCTTGTTGCTGGCCGTTGGAGGAGCTCCAGCGGACCGCGGGGAGCGCGCCCGTCTTCGGGGCTTGTTGCTGGCCGTTGGAGGAGCTCCAGCGGACCGCGGGGAGCGCGCCCGTCTTCGGGGCTTGTTGCTGGCCGTTGGAGGAGCTCCAGCGGACCGGGGGGGAGCCGGGCGTTCGAGTTGCCCAGGCAGGGGGTTATCCTCCACTAGCAAACCTCCATGAGCAGCGGAGCCCGTCAGCTGCGCCAAAAAGAACCACACGAGGGCGACCTGGGGTTGAAATCCCCCGCCACATAGGAACGAATGCCGGGCGTTCGAGTTGCCCAGGCAGGGGGTTATCCTCCACTAGCAAACCTCCATGAGCAGCGGAGCCCGGTCAGCTGCGCCAAAAAGAACCACACGAGGGCGACCTGGGGTTGAAATCCCCCGCCACATAGGAACGAATGCCGGGCGTTCGAGTTGCCCAGGCAGGGGGTTATCCTCCACTAGCAAACCTCCATGAGCAGCGGAGCCCGGTCAGCTGCGCCAAAAAGAACCACACGAGGGCGACCTGGGGTTGAAATCCCCCGCCACATAGGAACGAATGCCGGGCGTTCGAGTTGCCCAGGCAGGGGGTTATCCTCCACTAGCAAACCTCCATGAGCAGCGGAGCCCGGTCAGCTGCGCCAAAAAGAACCACACGAGGGCGACCTGGGGTTGAAATCCCCCGCCACATAGGAACGAATGCCGGGCGTTCGAGTTGCCCAGGCAGGGGGTTATCCTCCACTAGCAAACCTCCATGAGCAGCGGAGCCCGGTCAGCTGCGCCAAAAAGAACCACACGAGGGCGACCTGGGGTTGAAATCCCCCGCCACATAGGAACGAATGCCGGGCAACCAGGGGTCGAAATCCCCCATTGAAATGAATGGCGGGCAACCAGGGGTCGAAGTCCCCCATTGAAATGAATGGCGGGCGACCAGGGGTCGAAATCCCCCATTGAAATGAATGGCGGGCAACCAGGGGTCGAAGTCCCCCATTGAAATGAATGGCGGGCAACCAGGGGTCGAAGTCCCCCATTGAAATGAATGGCGGGCAACCAGGGGTCGAAGTCCCCCATTGAAATGAATGGCGGGCTACCAGGGGTCGAAATCCCCCATTGAAATGAATGGCGGGCGACCAGGGGTCGAAATCCCCCATTGAAATGAATGGCGGGCTACCAGGGGTCCAAGTCCCCCATTGAAATGAATGGCGGGCTACCAGGGGTCGAAATCCCCCATTGAAATGAATGGCGGGCTACCAGGGGTCCAAGTCCCCCATTGAAATGAATGGCGGGCTACCAGGGGTCGAAATCCCCCATTGAAATGAATGGCGGGCGACCAGGGGTCGAAATCCCCCATTGAAATGAATGGCGGGCAACCAGGGGTCGAAGTCCCCCATTGAAATGAATGGCGGGCTACCAGGGGTCGAAATCCCCCATTGAAATGAATGGCGGGCGACCAGGGGTCGAAATCCCCCATTGAAATGAATGGCGGGCTACCAGGGGTCCAAGTCCCCCATTGAAATGAATGGCGGGCGACCAGGGGTCGAAATCCCCCATTGAAATGAATGGCGGGCTACCAGGGGTCCAAGTCCCCCATTGAAATGAATGGCGGGCTACCAGGGGTCGAAGTCCCCCATTGAAATGAATGGCGGGCTACCAGGGGTCGAAATCCCCCATTGAAATGAATGGCGGGCGACCAGGGGTCGAAATCCCCCATTGAAAT
>NW_028233629.1:0-25831 GCF_054856555.1 Leptonotus elevatus | reverse complement strand
CACCTTAACTAAATGTTATAGACTCAAACTTTTTGCTGTCATTAGTGTATTTTAGCAAAATGAAGATGATTCAAGCATTAATTTCATTGTGCATTTGCTCATTTTGAAGATTTTGACATTTTCACCTGAAGTGTACAATTAGGGGCTGAAAACGCGTTTAAAGCAATAAAAAGTTCATTTTGGCTCTCACACCTTAACTAAATGTTGTAGACTCAAACTTTTTGCTGTCATTAGTATATTTTAGCAAAATGAAGATGATTCAAGCATTAATTTCATTGTGCTTTTGCTCATTTTGAAGATTTTGACATTTTCACCTGAAGTGTACAATCAGGCTGAAAATGCATTTAAAGCCATAAAAAGTTCATTTTGGCTCTCACACCTTAACTAAATGTTGTAGACTCAAACTTTTTGCTGTCATTAGTGTATTTTAGCAAAATGAAGATGATTCAAGCATTAATTTCATTGTGCTTTTGCTCATTTTGAAGATTTTGACATTTTCACCTGAAGTGTACAATTAGGGGCTGAAAACGCGTTTAAAGCAATAAAAAGTTCATTTTGGCTCTCACACCTTAACTAAATGTTGTAGACTCAAACTTTTTGCTGTCATAAGTGTATGTTAGCAAAATGAAGATGATTCAAGCATTAATTTCATTGTGCTTTTGCTCATTTTGAAGATTTTGACATTTTCACCTGAAGTGTACAATCAGGCTGAAAATGCATTTAAAGCCATAAAAAGTTCATTTTGGCTCTCACACCTTAACTAAATGTTGTAGACTCAAACTTTTTGCTGTCATTAGTGTATTTTAGCAAAATGAAGATGATTCAAGCATTAATTTCATTGTGCTTTTGCTCATTTTGAAGATTTTGGCATTTTCACCTGAAGTGTACAATCGGGCTGAAAATGCATTTAAAGCCATAAAAAGTTCATTTTGGCTCTCACACCTTAACTAAATGTTGTAGACTCAAACTTTTTGCTGTCATTAGTGTATTTTAGCAAAATGAAGATGATTCAAGCATTAATTTCATTGTGCTTTTGCTCATTTTGAAGATTTTGACATTTTCACCTGAAGTGTACAATCAGGCTGAAAATGCATTTAAAGCCATAAAAAGTTCATTTTGGCTCTCACACCTTAACTAAATGTTGTAGACTCAAACTTTTTGCTGTCATTAGTGTATTTTAGCAAAATGAAGATGATTCAAGCATTAATTTCATTGTGCTTTTGCTCATTTTGAAGATTTTGACATTTTCACCTGAAGTGTACAATCAGGCTGAAAATGCATTTAAAGCCATAAAAAGTTCATTTTGGCTCTCACACCTTAACTAAATGTTGTAGACTCAAACTTTTTGCTGTCATTAGTGTATGTTAGCAAAATGAAGATGATTCAAGCATTAATTTCATTGTGCTTTTGCTCATTTTGAAGATTTTGACATTTTCACCTGAAGTGTACAATCAGGCTGAAAATGCATTTAAAGCCATAAAAAGTTCATTTTGGCTCTCACACCTTAACTAAATGTTGTAGACTCAAACTTTTTGCTGTCATTAGTGTATTTTAGCAAAATGAAGATGATTCAAGCATTAATTTCATTGTGCTTTTGCTCATTTTGAAGATTTTGACATTTTCACCTGAAGTGTACAATCGGGCTGAAAATGCATTTAAAGCCATAAAAAGTTCATTTTGGCTCTCACACCTTAACTAAATGTTGTAGACTCAAACTTTTTGCTGTCATTAGTGTATTTTAGCAAAATGAAGATGATTCAAGCATTAATTTCATTGTGCTTTTGCTCATTTTGAAGATTTTGACATTTTCACCTGAAGTGTACAATCGGGCTGAAAATGCATTTAAAGCCATAAAAAGTTCATTTTGGCTCTCACACCTTAACTAAATGTTGTAGACTCAAACTTTTTGCTGTCATTAGTGTATGTTAGCAAAATGAAGATGATTCAAGCATTAATTTCATTGTGCTTTTGCTCATTTTGAAGATTTTGACATTTTCACCTGAAGTGTACAATCAGGCTGAAAATGCATTTAAAGCCATAAAAAGTTCATTTTGGCTCTCACACCTTAACTAAATGTTGTAGACTCAAACTTTTTGCTGTCATTAGTGTATGTTAGCAAAATGAAGATGATTCAAGCATTAATTTCATTGTGCTTTTGCTCATTTTGAAGATTTTGACATTTTCACCTGAAGTGTACAATCAGGCTGAAAATGCATTTAAAGCCATAAAAAGTTCATTTTGGCTCTCACACCTTAACTAAATGTTGTAGACTCAAACTTTTTGCTGTCATTAGTGTATTTTAGCAAAATGAAGATGATTCAAGCATTAATTTCATTGTGCTTTTGCTCATTTTGAAGATTTTGACATTTTCACCTGAAGTGTACAATCAGGCTGAAAATGCATTTAAAGCCATAAAAAGTTCATTTTGGCTCTCACACCTTAACTAAATGTTGTAGACTCAAACTTTTTGCTGTCATTAGTGTATTTTAGCAAAATGAAGATGATTCAAGCATTAATTTCATTGTGCTTTTGCTCATTTTGAAGATTTTGACATTTTCACCTGAAGTGTACAATCAGGCTGAAAATGCATTTAAAGCAATAAAAAGTTCATTTTGGCTCTCACACCTTAACTAAATGTTGTAGATTCAAACTTTTTGCTGTCATTAGTGTATTTTAGCAAAATGAAGATGATTCAAGCATTAATTTCATTGTGCATTTGCTCATTTTGAAGATTTTGACATTTTCACCTGAAGTGTACAATTAGGGGCTGAAAACGCGTTTAAAGCAATAAAAAGTTCATTTTGGCTCTCACACCTTAACTAAATGTTGTAGACTCAAACTTTTTGCTGTCATTAGTATATTTTAGCAAAATGAAGATGATTCAAGCATTAATTTCATTGTGCTTTTGCTCATTTTGAAGATTTTGACATTTTCACCTGAAGTGTACAATCGGGCTGAAAATGCATTTAAAGCCATAAAAAGTTCATTTTGGCTCTCACACCTTAACTAAATGTTGTAGACTCAAACTTTTTGCTGTCATTAGTGTATGTTAGCAAAATGAAGATGATTCAAGCATTAATTTCATTGTGCTTTTGCTCATTTTGAAGATTTTGACATTTTCACCTGAAGTGTACAATCAGGCTGAAAATGCATTTAAAGCCATAAAAAGTTCATTTTGGCTCTCACACCTTAACTAAATGTTGTAGACTCAAACTTTTTGCTGTCATTAGTGTATTTTAGCAAAATGAAGATGATTCAAGCATTAATTTCATTGTGCTTTTGCTCATTTTGAAGATTTTGACATTTTCACCTGAAGTGTACAATTAGGGGCTGAAAACGCGTTTAAAGCAATAAAAAGTTCATTTTGGCTCTCACACCTTAACTAAATGTTGTAGACTCAAACTTTTTGCTGTCATAAGTGTATGTTAGCAAAATGAAGATGATTCAAGCATTAATTTCATTGTGCTTTTGCTCATTTTGAAGATTTTGACATTTTCACCTGAAGTGTACAATCAGGCTGAAAATGCATTTAAAGCCATAAAAAGTTCATTTTGGCTCTCACACCTTAACTAAATGTTGTAGACTCAAACTTTTTGCTGTCATTAGTGTATTTTAGCAAAATGAAGATGATTCAAGCATTAATTTCATTGTGCTTTTGCTCATTTTGAAGATTTTGGCATTTTCACCTGAAGTGTACAATCGGGCTGAAAATGCATTTAAAGCCATAAAAAGTTCATTTTGGCTCTCACACCTTAACTAAATGTTGTAGACTCAAACTTTTTGCTGTCATTAGTGTATTTTAGCAAAATGAAGATGATTCAAGCATTAATTTCATTGTGCTTTTGCTCATTTTGAAGATTTTGACATTTTCACCTGAAGTGTACAATCAGGCTGAAAATGCATTTAAAGCCATAAAAAGTTCATTTTGGCTCTCACACCTTAACTAAATGTTGTAGACTCAAACTTTTTGCTGTCATTAGTGTATTTTAGCAAAATGAAGATGATTCAAGCATTAATTTCATTGTGCTTTTGCTCATTTTGAAGATTTTGACATTTTCACCTGAAGTGTACAATCAGGCTGAAAATGCATTTAAAGCCATAAAAAGTTCATTTTGGCTCTCACACCTTAACTAAATGTTGTAGACTCAAACTTTTTGCTGTCATTAGTGTATGTTAGCAAAATGAAGATGATTCAAGCATTAATTTCATTGTGCTTTTGCTCATTTTGAAGATTTTGACATTTTCACCTGAAGTGTACAATCAGGCTGAAAATGCATTTAAAGCCATAAAAAGTTCATTTTGGCTCTCACACCTTAACTAAATGTTGTAGACTCAAACTTTTTGCTGTCATTAGTGTATTTTAGCAAAATGAAGATGATTCAAGCATTAATTTCATTGTGCTTTTGCTCATTTTGAAGATTTTGACATTTTCACCTGAAGTGTACAATCGGGCTGAAAATGCATTTAAAGCCATAAAAAGTTCATTTTGGCTCTCACACCTTAACTAAATGTTGTAGACTCAAACTTTTTGCTGTCATTAGTGTATTTTAGCAAAATGAAGATGATTCAAGCATTAATTTCATTGTGCTTTTGCTCATTTTGAAGATTTTGACATTTTCACCTGAAGTGTACAATCGGGCTGAAAATGCATTTAAAGCCATAAAAAGTTCATTTTGGCTCTCACACCTTAACTAAATGTTGTAGACTCAAACTTTTTGCTGTCATTAGTGTATGTTAGCAAAATGAAGATGATTCAAGCATTAATTTCATTGTGCTTTTGCTCATTTTGAAGATTTTGACATTTTCACCTGAAGTGTACAATCAGGCTGAAAATGCATTTAAAGCCATAAAAAGTTCATTTTGGCTCTCACACCTTAACTAAATGTTATAGACTCAAACTTTTTGCTGTCATTAGTGTATTTTAGCAAAATGAAGATGATTCAAGCATTAATTTCATTGTGCATTTGCTCATTTTGAAGATTTTGACATTTTCACCTGAAGTGTACAATTAGGGGCTGAAAACGCGTTTAAAGCAATAAAAAGTTCATTTTGGCTCTCACACCTTAACTAAATGTTGTAGACTCAAACTTTTTGCTGTCATTAGTATATTTTAGCAAAATGAAGATGATTCAAGCATTAATTTCATTGTGCTTTTGCTCATTTTGAAGATTTTGACATTTTCACCTGAAGTGTACAATCAGGCTGAAAATGCATTTAAAGCCATAAAAAGTTCATTTTGGCTCTCACACCTTAACTAAATGTTGTAGACTCAAACTTTTTGCTGTCATTAGTGTATTTTAGCAAAATGAAGATGATTCAAGCATTAATTTCATTGTGCTTTTGCTCATTTTGAAGATTTTGACATTTTCACCTGAAGTGTACAATTAGGGGCTGAAAACGCGTTTAAAGCAATAAAAAGTTCATTTTGGCTCTCACACCTTAACTAAATGTTGTAGACTCAAACTTTTTGCTGTCATAAGTGTATGTTAGCAAAATGAAGATGATTCAAGCATTAATTTCATTGTGCTTTTGCTCATTTTGAAGATTTTGACATTTTCACCTGAAGTGTACAATCAGGCTGAAAATGCATTTAAAGCCATAAAAAGTTCATTTTGGCTCTCACACCTTAACTAAATGTTGTAGACTCAAACTTTTTGCTGTCATTAGTGTATTTTAGCAAAATGAAGATGATTCAAGCATTAATTTCATTGTGCTTTTGCTCATTTTGAAGATTTTGGCATTTTCACCTGAAGTGTACAATCGGGCTGAAAATGCATTTAAAGCCATAAAAAGTTCATTTTGGCTCTCACACCTTAACTAAATGTTGTAGACTCAAACTTTTTGCTGTCATTAGTGTATTTTAGCAAAATGAAGATGATTCAAGCATTAATTTCATTGTGCTTTTGCTCATTTTGAAGATTTTGACATTTTCACCTGAAGTGTACAATCAGGCTGAAAATGCATTTAAAGCCATAAAAAGTTCATTTTGGCTCTCACACCTTAACTAAATGTTGTAGACTCAAACTTTTTGCTGTCATAAGTGTATGTTAGCAAAATGAAGATGATTCAAGCATTAATTTCATTGTGCTTTTGCTCATTTTGAAGATTTTGACATTTTCACCTGAAGTGTACAATCAGGCTGAAAATGCATTTAAAGCCATAAAAAGTTCATTTTGGCTCTCACACCTTAACTAAATGTTGTAGACTCAAACTTTTTGCTGTCATTAGTGTATTTTAGCAAAATGAAGATGATTCAAGCATTAATTTCATTGTGCTTTTGCTCATTTTGAAGATTTTGACATTTTCACCTGAAGTGTACAATCAGGCTGAAAATGCATTTAAAGCCATAAAAAGTTCATTTTGGCTCTCACACCTTAACTAAATGTTGTAGACTCAAACTTTTTGCTGTCATTAGTGTATGTTAGCAAAATGAAGATGATTCAAGCATTAATTTCATTGTGCTTTTGCTCATTTTGAAGATTTTGACATTTTCACCTGAAGTGTACAATCAGGCTGAAAATGCATTTAAAGCCATAAAAAGTTCATTTTGGCTCTCACACCTTAACTAAATGTTGTAGACTCAAACTTTTTGCTGTCATTAGTGTATTTTAGCAAAATGAAGATGATTCAAGCATTAATTTCATTGTGCTTTTGCTCATTTTGAAGATTTTGACATTTTCACCTGAAGTGTACAATCAGGCTGAAAATGCATTTAAAGCCATAAAAAGTTCATTTTGGCTCTCACACCTTAACTAAATGTTGTAGACTCAAACTTTTTGCTGTCATTAGTGTATGTTAGCAAAATGAAGATGATTCAAGCATTAATTTCATTGTGCTTTTGCTCATTTTGAAGATTTTGACATTTTCACCTGAAGTGTACAATCAGGCTGAAAATGCATTTAAAGCCATAAAAAGTTCATTTTGGCTCTCACACCTTAACTAAATGTTGTAGACTCAAACTTTTTGCTGTCATTAGTGTATTTTAGCAAAATGAAGATGATTCAAGCATTAATTTCATTGTGCTTTTGCTCATTTTGAAGATTTTGACATTTTCACCTGAAGTGTACAATCGGGCTGAAAATGCATTTAAAGCCATAAAAAGTTCATTTTGGCTCTCACACCTTAACTAAATGTTGTAGACTCAAACTTTTTGCTGTCATTAGTGTATTTTAGCAAAATGAAGATGATTCAAGCATTAATTTCATTGTGCTTTTGCTCATTTTGAAGATTTTGACATTTTCACCTGAAGTGTACAATCGGGCTGAAAATGCATTTAAAGCCATAAAAAGTTCATTTTGGCTCTCACACCTTAACTAAATGTTGTAGACTCAAACTTTTTGCTGTCATTAGTGTATGTTAGCAAAATGAAGATGATTCAAGCATTAATTTCATTGTGCTTTTGCTCATTTTGAAGATTTTGACATTTTCACCTGAAGTGTACAATCAGGCTGAAAATGCATTTAAAGCCATAAAAAGTTCATTTTGGCTCTCACACCTTAACTAAATGTTATAGACTCAAACTTTTTGCTGTCATTAGTGTATTTTAGCAAAATGAAGATGATTCAAGCATTAATTTCATTGTGCATTTGCTCATTTTGAAGATTTTGACATTTTCACCTGAAGTGTACAATTAGGGGCTGAAAACGCGTTTAAAGCAATAAAAAGTTCATTTTGGCTCTCACACCTTAACTAAATGTTGTAGACTCAAACTTTTTGCTGTCATTAGTATATTTTAGCAAAATGAAGATGATTCAAGCATTAATTTCATTGTGCTTTTGCTCATTTTGAAGATTTTGACATTTTCACCTGAAGTGTACAATCAGGCTGAAAATGCATTTAAAGCCATAAAAAGTTCATTTTGGCTCTCACACCTTAACTAAATGTTGTAGACTCAAACTTTTTGCTGTCATTAGTGTATTTTAGCAAAATGAAGATGATTCAAGCATTAATTTCATTGTGCTTTTGCTCATTTTGAAGATTTTGACATTTTCACCTGAAGTGTACAATTAGGGGCTGAAAACGCGTTTAAAGCAATAAAAAGTTCATTTTGGCTCTCACACCTTAACTAAATGTTGTAGACTCAAACTTTTTGCTGTCATAAGTGTATGTTAGCAAAATGAAGATGATTCAAGCATTAATTTCATTGTGCTTTTGCTCATTTTGAAGATTTTGACATTTTCACCTGAAGTGTACAATCAGGCTGAAAATGCATTTAAAGCCATAAAAAGTTCATTTTGGCTCTCACACCTTAACTAAATGTTGTAGACTCAAACTTTTTGCTGTCATTAGTGTATTTTAGCAAAATGAAGATGATTCAAGCATTAATTTCATTGTGCTTTTGCTCATTTTGAAGATTTTGGCATTTTCACCTGAAGTGTACAATCGGGCTGAAAATGCATTTAAAGCCATAAAAAGTTCATTTTGGCTCTCACACCTTAACTAAATGTTGTAGACTCAAACTTTTTGCTGTCATTAGTGTATTTTAGCAAAATGAAGATGATTCAAGCATTAATTTCATTGTGCTTTTGCTCATTTTGAAGATTTTGACATTTTCACCTGAAGTGTACAATCAGGCTGAAAATGCATTTAAAGCCATAAAAAGTTCATTTTGGCTCTCACACCTTAACTAAATGTTGTAGACTCAAACTTTTTGCTGTCATAAGTGTATGTTAGCAAAATGAAGATGATTCAAGCATTAATTTCATTGTGCTTTTGCTCATTTTGAAGATTTTGACATTTTCACCTGAAGTGTACAATCAGGCTGAAAATGCATTTAAAGCCATAAAAAGTTCATTTTGGCTCTCACACCTTAACTAAATGTTGTAGACTCAAACTTTTTGCTGTCATTAGTGTATTTTAGCAAAATGAAGATGATTCAAGCATTAATTTCATTGTGCTTTTGCTCATTTTGAAGATTTTGGCATTTTCACCTGAAGTGTACAATCGGGCTGAAAATGCATTTAAAGCCATAAAAAGTTCATTTTGGCTCTCACACCTTAACTAAATGTTGTAGACTCAAACTTTTTGCTGTCATTAGTGTATTTTAGCAAAATGAAGATGATTCAAGCATTAATTTCATTGTGCTTTTGCTCATTTTGAAGATTTTGACATTTTCACCTGAAGTGTACAATCAGGCTGAAAATGCATTTAAAGCCATAAAAAGTTCATTTTGGCTCTCACACCTTAACTAAATGTTGTAGACTCAAACTTTTTGCTGTCATTAGTGTATTTTAGCAAAATGAAGATGATTCAAGCATTAATTTCATTGTGCTTTTGCTCATTTTGAAGATTTTGACATTTTCACCTGAAGTGTACAATCAGGCTGAAAATGCATTTAAAGCCATAAAAAGTTCATTTTGGCTCTCACACCTTAACTAAATGTTGTAGACTCAAACTTTTTGCTGTCATTAGTGTATGTTAGCAAAATGAAGATGATTCAAGCATTAATTTCATTGTGCTTTTGCTCATTTTGAAGATTTTGACATTTTCACCTGAAGTGTACAATCAGGCTGAAAATGCATTTAAAGCCATAAAAAGTTCATTTTGGCTCTCACACCTTAACTAAATGTTGTAGACTCAAACTTTTTGCTGTCATTAGTGTATTTTAGCAAAATGAAGATGATTCAAGCATTAATTTCATTGTGCTTTTGCTCATTTTGAAGATTTTGACATTTTCACCTGAAGTGTACAATCGGGCTGAAAATGCATTTAAAGCCATAAAAAGTTCATTTTGGCTCTCACACCTTAACTAAATGTTGTAGACTCAAACTTTTTGCTGTCATTAGTGTATTTTAGCAAAATGAAGATGATTCAAGCATTAATTTCATTGTGCTTTTGCTCATTTTGAAGATTTTGACATTTTCACCTGAAGTGTACAATCGGGCTGAAAATGCATTTAAAGCCATTAAAAGTTCATTTTGGCTCTCACACCTTAACTAAATGTTGTAGACTCAAACTTTTTGCTGTCATTAGTGTATGTTAGCAAAATGAAGATGATTCAAGCATTAATTTCATTGTGCTTTTGCTCATTTTGAAGATTTTGACATTTTCACCTGAAGTGTACAATCAGGCTGAAAATGCATTTAAAGCCATAAAAAGTTCATTTTGGCTCTCACACCTTAACTAAATGTTATAGACTCAAACTTTTTGCTGTCATTAGTGTATTTTAGCAAAATGAAGATGATTCAAGCATTAATTTCATTGTGCATTTGCTCATTTTGAAGATTTTGACATTTTCACCTGAAGTGTACAATTAGGGGCTGAAAACGCGTTTAAAGCAATAAAAAGTTCATTTTGGCTCTCACACCTTAACTAAATGTTGTAGACTCAAACTTTTTGCTGTCATTAGTATATTTTAGCAAAATGAAGATGATTCAAGCATTAATTTCATTGTGCTTTTGCTCATTTTGAAGATTTTGACATTTTCACCTGAAGTGTACAATCAGGCTGAAAATGCATTTAAAGCCATAAAAAGTTCATTTTGGCTCTCACACCTTAACTAAATGTTGTAGACTCAAACTTTTTGCTGTCATTAGTGTATTTTAGCAAAATGAAGATGATTCAAGCATTAATTTCATTGTGCTTTTGCTCATTTTGAAGATTTTGACATTTTCACCTGAAGTGTACAATTAGGGGCTGAAAACGCGTTTAAAGCAATAAAAAGTTCATTTTGGCTCTCACACCTTAACTAAATGTTGTAGACTCAAACTTTTTGCTGTCATAAGTGTATGTTAGCAAAATGAAGATGATTCAAGCATTAATTTCATTGTGCTTTTGCTCATTTTGAAGATTTTGACATTTTCACCTGAAGTGTACAATCAGGCTGAAAATGCATTTAAAGCCATAAAAAGTTCATTTTGGCTCTCACACCTTAACTAAATGTTGTAGACTCAAACTTTTTGCTGTCATTAGTGTATTTTAGCAAAATGAAGATGATTCAAGCATTAATTTCATTGTGCTTTTGCTCATTTTGAAGATTTTGGCATTTTCACCTGAAGTGTACAATCGGGCTGAAAATGCATTTAAAGCCATAAAAAGTTCATTTTGGCTCTCACACCTTAACTAAATGTTGTAGACTCAAACTTTTTGCTGTCATTAGTGTATTTTAGCAAAATGAAGATGATTCAAGCATTAATTTCATTGTGCTTTTGCTCATTTTGAAGATTTTGACATTTTCACCTGAAGTGTACAATCAGGCTGAAAATGCATTTAAAGCCATAAAAAGTTCATTTTGGCTCTCACACCTTAACTAAATGTTGTAGACTCAAACTTTTTGCTGTCATTAGTGTATTTTAGCAAAATGAAGATGATTCAAGCATTAATTTCATTGTGCTTTTGCTCATTTTGAAGATTTTGACATTTTCACCTGAAGTGTACAATCAGGCTGAAAATGCATTTAAAGCCATAAAAAGTTCATTTTGGCTCTCACACCTTAACTAAATGTTGTAGACTCAAACTTTTTGCTGTCATTAGTGTATGTTAGCAAAATGAAGATGATTCAAGCATTAATTTCATTGTGCTTTTGCTCATTTTGAAGATTTTGACATTTTCACCTGAAGTGTACAATCAGGCTGAAAATGCATTTAAAGCCATAAAAAGTTCATTTTGGCTCTCACACCTTAACTAAATGTTGTAGACTCAAACTTTTTGCTGTCATTAGTGTATTTTAGCAAAATGAAGATGATTCAAGCATTAATTTCATTGTGCTTTTGCTCATTTTGAAGATTTTGACATTTTCACCTGAAGTGTACAATCGGGCTGAAAATGCATTTAAAGCCATAAAAAGTTCATTTTGGCTCTCACACCTTAACTAAATGTTGTAGACTCAAACTTTTTGCTGTCATTAGTGTATTTTAGCAAAATGAAGATGATTCAAGCATTAATTTCATTGTGCTTTTGCTCATTTTGAAGATTTTGACATTTTCACCTGAAGTGTACAATCGGGCTGAAAATGCATTTAAAGCCATAAAAAGTTCATTTTGGCTCTCACACCTTAACTAAATGTTGTAGACTCAAACTTTTTGCTGTCATTAGTGTATGTTAGCAAAATGAAGATGATTCAAGCATTAATTTCATTGTGCTTTTGCTCATTTTGAAGATTTTGACATTTTCACCTGAAGTGTACAATCAGGCTGAAAATGCATTTAAAGCCATAAAAAGTTCATTTTGGCTCTCACACCTTAACTAAATGTTGTAGACTCAAACTTTTTGCTGTCATTAGTGTATGTTAGCAAAATGAAGATGATTCAAGCATTAATTTCATTGTGCTTTTGCTCATTTTGAAGATTTTGACATTTTCACCTGAAGTGTACAATCAGGCTGAAAATGCATTTAAAGCCATAAAAAGTTCATTTTGGCTCTCACACCTTAACTAAATGTTGTAGACTCAAACTTTTTGCTGTCATTAGTGTATTTTAGCAAAATGAAGATGATTCAAGCATTAATTTCATTGTGCTTTTGCTCATTTTGAAGATTTTGACATTTTCACCTGAAGTGTACAATCAGGCTGAAAATGCATTTAAAGCCATAAAAAGTTCATTTTGGCTCTCACACCTTAACTAAATGTTGTAGACTCAAACTTTTTGCTGTCATTAGTGTATTTTAGCAAAATGAAGATGATTCAAGCATTAATTTCATTGTGCTTTTGCTCATTTTGAAGATTTTGACATTTTCACCTGAAGTGTACAATCAGGCTGAAAATGCATTTAAAGCAATAAAAAGTTCATTTTGGCTCTCACACCTTAACTAAATGTTGTAGATTCAAACTTTTTGCTGTCATTAGTGTATTTTAGCAAAATGAAGATGATTCAAGCATTAATTTCATTGTGCATTTGCTCATTTTGAAGATTTTGACATTTTCACCTGAAGTGTACAATTAGGGGCTGAAAACGCGTTTAAAGCAATAAAAAGTTCATTTTGGCTCTCACACCTTAACTAAATGTTGTAGACTCAAACTTTTTGCTGTCATTAGTATATTTTAGCAAAATGAAGATGATTCAAGCATTAATTTCATTGTGCTTTTGCTCATTTTGAAGATTTTGACATTTTCACCTGAAGTGTACAATCGGGCTGAAAATGCATTTAAAGCCATAAAAAGTTCATTTTGGCTCTCACACCTTAACTAAATGTTGTAGACTCAAACTTTTTGCTGTCATTAGTGTATGTTAGCAAAATGAAGATGATTCAAGCATTAATTTCATTGTGCTTTTGCTCATTTTGAAGATTTTGACATTTTCACCTGAAGTGTACAATCAGGCTGAAAATGCATTTAAAGCCATAAAAAGTTCATTTTGGCTCTCACACCTTAACTAAATGTTGTAGACTCAAACTTTTTGCTGTCATTAGTGTATTTTAGCAAAATGAAGATGATTCAAGCATTAATTTCATTGTGCTTTTGCTCATTTTGAAGATTTTGACATTTTCACCTGAAGTGTACAATTAGGGGCTGAAAACGCGTTTAAAGCAATAAAAAGTTCATTTTGGCTCTCACACCTTAACTAAATGTTGTAGACTCAAACTTTTTGCTGTCATAAGTGTATGTTAGCAAAATGAAGATGATTCAAGCATTAATTTCATTGTGCTTTTGCTCATTTTGAAGATTTTGACATTTTCACCTGAAGTGTACAATCAGGCTGAAAATGCATTTAAAGCCATAAAAAGTTCATTTTGGCTCTCACACCTTAACTAAATGTTGTAGACTCAAACTTTTTGCTGTCATTAGTGTATTTTAGCAAAATGAAGATGATTCAAGCATTAATTTCATTGTGCTTTTGCTCATTTTGAAGATTTTGGCATTTTCACCTGAAGTGTACAATCGGGCTGAAAATGCATTTAAAGCCATAAAAAGTTCATTTTGGCTCTCACACCTTAACTAAATGTTGTAGACTCAAACTTTTTGCTGTCATTAGTGTATTTTAGCAAAATGAAGATGATTCAAGCATTAATTTCATTGTGCTTTTGCTCATTTTGAAGATTTTGACATTTTCACCTGAAGTGTACAATCAGGCTGAAAATGCATTTAAAGCCATAAAAAGTTCATTTTGGCTCTCACACCTTAACTAAATGTTGTAGACTCAAACTTTTTGCTGTCATTAGTGTATTTTAGCAAAATGAAGATGATTCAAGCATTAATTTCATTGTGCTTTTGCTCATTTTGAAGATTTTGACATTTTCACCTGAAGTGTACAATCAGGCTGAAAATGCATTTAAAGCCATAAAAAGTTCATTTTGGCTCTCACACCTTAACTAAATGTTGTAGACTCAAACTTTTTGCTGTCATTAGTGTATGTTAGCAAAATGAAGATGATTCAAGCATTAATTTCATTGTGCTTTTGCTCATTTTGAAGATTTTGACATTTTCACCTGAAGTGTACAATCAGGCTGAAAATGCATTTAAAGCCATAAAAAGTTCATTTTGGCTCTCACACCTTAACTAAATGTTGTAGACTCAAACTTTTTGCTGTCATTAGTGTATTTTAGCAAAATGAAGATGATTCAAGCATTAATTTCATTGTGCTTTTGCTCATTTTGAAGATTTTGACATTTTCACCTGAAGTGTACAATCGGGCTGAAAATGCATTTAAAGCCATAAAAAGTTCATTTTGGCTCTCACACCTTAACTAAATGTTGTAGACTCAAACTTTTTGCTGTCATTAGTGTATTTTAGCAAAATGAAGATGATTCAAGCATTAATTTCATTGTGCTTTTGCTCATTTTGAAGATTTTGACATTTTCACCTGAAGTGTACAATCGGGCTGAAAATGCATTTAAAGCCATAAAAAGTTCATTTTGGCTCTCACACCTTAACTAAATGTTGTAGACTCAAACTTTTTGCTGTCATTAGTGTATGTTAGCAAAATGAAGATGATTCAAGCATTAATTTCATTGTGCTTTTGCTCATTTTGAAGATTTTGACATTTTCACCTGAAGTGTACAATCAGGCTGAAAATGCATTTAAAGCCATAAAAAGTTCATTTTGGCTCTCACACCTTAACTAAATGTTATAGACTCAAACTTTTTGCTGTCATTAGTGTATTTTAGCAAAATGAAGATGATTCAAGCATTAATTTCATTGTGCATTTGCTCATTTTGAAGATTTTGACATTTTCACCTGAAGTGTACAATTAGGGGCTGAAAACGCGTTTAAAGCAATAAAAAGTTCATTTTGGCTCTCACACCTTAACTAAATGTTGTAGACTCAAACTTTTTGCTGTCATTAGTATATTTTAGCAAAATGAAGATGATTCAAGCATTAATTTCATTGTGCTTTTGCTCATTTTGAAGATTTTGACATTTTCACCTGAAGTGTACAATCAGGCTGAAAATGCATTTAAAGCCATAAAAAGTTCATTTTGGCTCTCACACCTTAACTAAATGTTGTAGACTCAAACTTTTTGCTGTCATTAGTGTATTTTAGCAAAATGAAGATGATTCAAGCATTAATTTCATTGTGCTTTTGCTCATTTTGAAGATTTTGACATTTTCACCTGAAGTGTACAATTAGGGGCTGAAAACGCGTTTAAAGCAATAAAAAGTTCATTTTGGCTCTCACACCTTAACTAAATGTTGTAGACTCAAACTTTTTGCTGTCATAAGTGTATGTTAGCAAAATGAAGATGATTCAAGCATTAATTTCATTGTGCTTTTGCTCATTTTGAAGATTTTGACATTTTCACCTGAAGTGTACAATCAGGCTGAAAATGCATTTAAAGCCATAAAAAGTTCATTTTGGCTCTCACACCTTAACTAAATGTTGTAGACTCAAACTTTTTGCTGTCATTAGTGTATTTTAGCAAAATGAAGATGATTCAAGCATTAATTTCATTGTGCTTTTGCTCATTTTGAAGATTTTGGCATTTTCACCTGAAGTGTACAATCGGGCTGAAAATGCATTTAAAGCCATAAAAAGTTCATTTTGGCTCTCACACCTTAACTAAATGTTGTAGACTCAAACTTTTTGCTGTCATTAGTGTATTTTAGCAAAATGAAGATGATTCAAGCATTAATTTCATTGTGCTTTTGCTCATTTTGAAGATTTTGACATTTTCACCTGAAGTGTACAATCAGGCTGAAAATGCATTTAAAGCCATAAAAAGTTCATTTTGGCTCTCACACCTTAACTAAATGTTGTAGACTCAAACTTTTTGCTGTCATAAGTGTATGTTAGCAAAATGAAGATGATTCAAGCATTAATTTCATTGTGCTTTTGCTCATTTTGAAGATTTTGACATTTTCACCTGAAGTGTACAATCAGGCTGAAAATGCATTTAAAGCCATAAAAAGTTCATTTTGGCTCTCACACCTTAACTAAATGTTGTAGACTCAAACTTTTTGCTGTCATTAGTGTATTTTAGCAAAATGAAGATGATTCAAGCATTAATTTCATTGTGCTTTTGCTCATTTTGAAGATTTTGGCATTTTCACCTGAAGTGTACAATCGGGCTGAAAATGCATTTAAAGCCATAAAAAGTTCATTTTGGCTCTCACACCTTAACTAAATGTTGTAGACTCAAACTTTTTGCTGTCATTAGTGTATTTTAGCAAAATGAAGATGATTCAAGCATTAATTTCATTGTGCTTTTGCTCATTTTGAAGATTTTGACATTTTCACCTGAAGTGTACAATCAGGCTGAAAATGCATTTAAAGCCATAAAAAGTTCATTTTGGCTCTCACACCTTAACTAAATGTTGTAGACTCAAACTTTTTGCTGTCATTAGTGTATTTTAGCAAAATGAAGATGATTCAAGCATTAATTTCATTGTGCTTTTGCTCATTTTGAAGATTTTGACATTTTCACCTGAAGTGTACAATCAGGCTGAAAATGCATTTAAAGCCATAAAAAGTTCATTTTGGCTCTCACACCTTAACTAAATGTTGTAGACTCAAACTTTTTGCTGTCATTAGTGTATTTTAGCAAAATGAAGATGATTCAAGCATTAATTTCATTGTGCTTTTGCTCATTTTGAAGATTTTGGCATTTTCACCTGAAGTGTACAATCGGGCTGAAAATGCATTTAAAGCCATAAAAAGTTCATTTTGGCTCTCACACCTTAACTAAATGTTGTAGACTCAAACTTTTTGCTGTCATTAGTGTATTTTAGCAAAATGAAGATGATTCAAGCATTAATTTCATTGTGCTTTTGCTCATTTTGAAGATTTTGACATTTTCACCTGAAGTGTACAATCAGGCTGAAAATGCATTTAAAGCCATAAAAAGTTCATTTTGGCTCTCACACCTTAACTAAATGTTGTAGACTCAAACTTTTTGCTGTCATTAGTGTATTTTAGCAAAATGAAGATGATTCAAGCATTAATTTCATTGTGCTTTTGCTCATTTTGAAGATTTTGACATTTTCACCTGAAGTGTACAATCAGGCTGAAAATGCATTTAAAGCCATAAAAAGTTCATTTTGGCTCTCACACCTTAACTAAATGTTGTAGACTCAAACTTTTTGCTGTCATTAGTGTATGTTAGCAAAATGAAGATGATTCAAGCATTAATTTCATTGTGCTTTTGCTCATTTTGAAGATTTTGACATTTTCACCTGAAGTGTACAATCAGGCTGAAAATGCATTTAAAGCCATAAAAAGTTCATTTTGGCTCTCACACCTTAACTAAATGTTGTAGACTCAAACTTTTTGCTGTCATTAGTGTATTTTAGCAAAATGAAGATGATTCAAGCATTAATTTCATTGTGCTTTTGCTCATTTTGAAGATTTTGACATTTTCACCTGAAGTGTACAATCGGGCTGAAAATGCATTTAAAGCCATAAAAAGTTCATTTTGGCTCTCACACCTTAACTAAATGTTGTAGACTCAAACTTTTTGCTGTCATTAGTGTATTTTAGCAAATGAAGATGATTCAAGCATTAATTTCATTGTGCTTTTGCTCATTTTGAAGATTTTGACATTTTCACCTGAAGTGTACAATCGGGCTGAAAATGCATTTAAAGCCATAAAAAGTTCATTTTGGCTCTCACACCTTAACTAAATGTTGTAGACTCAAACTTTTTGCTGTCATTAGTGTATGTTAGCAAAATGAAGATGATTCAAGCATTAATTTCATTGTGCTTTTGCTCATTTTGAAGATTTTGACATTTTCACCTGAAGTGTACAATCAGGCTGAAAATGCATTTAAAGCCATAAAAAGTTCATTTTGGCTCTCACACCTTAACTAAATGTTATAGACTCAAACTTTTTGCTGTCATTAGTGTATTTTAGCAAAATGAAGATGATTCAAGCATTAATTTCATTGTGCATTTGCTCATTTTGAAGATTTTGACATTTTCACCTGAAGTGTACAATTAGGGGCTGAAAACGCGTTTAAAGCAATAAAAAGTTCATTTTGGCTCTCACACCTTAACTAAATGTTGTAGACTCAAACTTTTTGCTGTCATTAGTATATTTTAGCAAAATGAAGATGATTCAAGCATTAATTTCATTGTGCTTTTGCTCATTTTGAAGATTTTTGACATTTTCACCTGAAGTGTACAATCAGGCTGAAAATGCATTTAAAGCCATAAAAAGTTCATTTTGGCTCTCACACCTTAACTAAATGTTGTAGACTCAAACTTTTTGCTGTCATTAGTGTATTTTAGCAAAATGAAGATGATTCAAGCATTAATTTCATTGTGCTTTTGCTCATTTTGAAGATTTTGACATTTTCACCTGAAGTGTACAATTAGGGGCTGAAAACGCGTTTAAAGCAATAAAAAGTTCATTTTGGCTCTCACACCTTAACTAAATGTTGTAGACTCAAACTTTTTGCTGTCATAAGTGTATGTTAGCAAAATGAAGATGATTCAAGCATTAATTTCATTGTGCTTTTGCTCATTTTGAAGATTTTGACATTTTCACCTGAAGTGTACAATCAGGCTGAAAATGCATTTAAAGCCATAAAAAGTTCATTTTGGCTCTCACACCTTAACTAAATGTTGTAGACTCAAACTTTTTGCTGTCATTAGTGTATTTTAGCAAAATGAAGATGATTCAAGCATTAATTTCATTGTGCTTTTGCTCATTTTGAAGATTTTGGCATTTTCACCTGAAGTGTACAATCGGGCTGAAAATGCATTTAAAGCCATAAAAAGTTCATTTTGGCTCTCACACCTTAACTAAATGTTGTAGACTCAAACTTTTTGCTGTCATTAGTGTATTTTAGCAAAATGAAGATGATTCAAGCATTAATTTCATTGTGCTTTTGCTCATTTTGAAGATTTTGACATTTTCACCTGAAGTGTACAATCAGGCTGAAAATGCATTTAAAGCCATAAAAAGTTCATTTTGGCTCTCACACCTTAACTAAATGTTGTAGACTCAAACTTTTTGCTGTCATTAGTGTATTTTAGCAAAATGAAGATGATTCAAGCATTAATTTCATTGTGCTTTTGCTCATTTTGAAGATTTTGACATTTTCACCTGAAGTGTACAATCAGGCTGAAAATGCATTTAAAGCCATAAAAAGTTCATTTTGGCTCTCACACCTTAACTAAATGTTGTAGACTCAAACTTTTTGCTGTCATTAGTGTATGTTAGCAAAATGAAGATGATTCAAGCATTAATTTCATTGTGCTTTTGCTCATTTTGAAGATTTTGACATTTTCACCTGAAGTGTACAATCAGGCTGAAAATGCATTTAAAGCCATAAAAAGTTCATTTTGGCTCTCACACCTTAACTAAATGTTGTAGACTCAAACTTTTTGCTGTCATTAGTGTATTTTAGCAAAATGAAGATGATTCAAGCATTAATTTCATTGTGCTTTTGCTCATTTTGAAGATTTTGACATTTTCACCTGAAGTGTACAATCGGGCTGAAAATGCATTTAAAGCCATAAAAAGTTCATTTTGGCTCTCACACCTTAACTAAATGTTGTAGACTCAAACTTTTTGCTGTCATTAGTGTATTTTAGCAAAATGAAGATGATTCAAGCATTAATTTCATTGTGCTTTTGCTCATTTTGAAGATTTTGACATTTTCACCTGAAGTGTACAATCGGGCTGAAAATGCATTTAAAGCCATAAAAAGTTCATTTTGGCTCTCACACCTTAACTAAATGTTGTAGACTCAAACTTTTTGCTGTCATTAGTGTATGTTAGCAAAATGAAGATGATTCAAGCATTAATTTCATTGTGCTTTTGCTCATTTTGAAGATTTTGACATTTTCACCTGAAGTGTACAATCAGGCTGAAAATGCATTTAAAGCCATAAAAAGTTCATTTTGGCTCTCACACCTTAACTAAATGTTATAGACTCAAACTTTTTGCTGTCATTAGTGTATTTTAGCAAAATGAAGATGATTCAAGCATTAATTTCATTGTGCATTTGCTCATTTTGAAGATTTTGACATTTTCACCTGAAGTGTACAATTAGGGGCTGAAAACGCGTTTAAAGCAATAAAAAGTTCATTTTGGCTCTCACACCTTAACTAAATGTTGTAGACTCAAACTTTTTGCTGTCATTAGTATATTTTAGCAAAATGAAGATGATTCAAGCATTAATTTCATTGTGCTTTTGCTCATTTTGAAGATTTTGACATTTTCACCTGAAGTGTACAATCAGGCTGAAAATGCATTTAAAGCCATAAAAAGTTCATTTTGGCTCTCACACCTTAACTAAATGTTGTAGACTCAAACTTTTTGCTGTCATTAGTGTATTTTAGCAAAATGAAGATGATTCAAGCATTAATTTCATTGTGCTTTTGCTCATTTTGAAGATTTTGACATTTTCACCTGAAGTGTACAATTAGGGGCTGAAAACGCGTTTAAAGCAATAAAAAGTTCATTTTGGCTCTCACACCTTAACTAAATGTTGTAGACTCAAACTTTTTGCTGTCATAAGTGTATGTTAGCAAAATGAAGATGATTCAAGCATTAATTTCATTGTGCTTTTGCTCATTTTGAAGATTTTGACATTTTCACCTGAAGTGTACAATCAGGCTGAAAATGCATTTAAAGCCATAAAAAGTTCATTTTGGCTCTCACACCTTAACTAAATGTTGTAGACTCAAACTTTTTGCTGTCATTAGTGTATTTTAGCAAAATGAAGATGATTCAAGCATTAATTTCATTGTGCTTTTGCTCATTTTGAAGATTTTGGCATTTTCACCTGAAGTGTACAATCGGGCTGAAAATGCATTTAAAGCCATAAAAAGTTCATTTTGGCTCTCACACCTTAACTAAATGTTGTAGACTCAAACTTTTTGCTGTCATTAGTGTATTTTAGCAAAATGAAGATGATTCAAGCATTAATTTCATTGTGCTTTTGCTCATTTTGAAGATTTTGACATTTTCACCTGAAGTGTACAATCAGGCTGAAAATGCATTTAAAGCCATAAAAAGTTCATTTTGGCTCTCACACCTTAACTAAATGTTGTAGACTCAAACTTTTTGCTGTCATAAGTGTATGTTAGCAAAATGAAGATGATTCAAGCATTAATTTCATTGTGCTTTTGCTCATTTTGAAGATTTTGACATTTTCACCTGAAGTGTACAATCAGGCTGAAAATGCATTTAAAGCCATAAAAAGTTCATTTTGGCTCTCACACCTTAACTAAATGTTGTAGACTCAAACTTTTTGCTGTCATTAGTGTATTTTAGCAAAATGAAGATGATTCAAGCATTAATTTCATTGTGCTTTTGCTCATTTTGAAGATTTTGGCATTTTCACCTGAAGTGTACAATCGGGCTGAAAATGCATTTAAAGCCATAAAAAGTTCATTTTGGCTCTCACACCTTAACTAAATGTTGTAGACTCAAACTTTTTGCTGTCATTAGTGTATTTTAGCAAAATGAAGATGATTCAAGCATTAATTTCATTGTGCTTTTGCTCATTTTGAAGATTTTGACATTTTCACCTGAAGTGTACAATCAGGCTGAAAATGCATTTAAAGCCATAAAAAGTTCATTTTGGCTCTCACACCTTAACTAAATGTTGTAGACTCAAACTTTTTGCTGTCATTAGTGTATTTTAGCAAAATGAAGATGATTCAAGCATTAATTTCATTGTGCTTTTGCTCATTTTGAAGATTTTGACATTTTCACCTGAAGTGTACAATCAGGCTGAAAATGCATTTAAAGCCATAAAAAGTTCATTTTGGCTCTCACACCTTAACTAAATGTTGTAGACTCAAACTTTTTGCTGTCATTAGTGTATGTTAGCAAAATGAAGATGATTCAAGCATTAATTTCATTGTGCTTTTGCTCATTTTGAAGATTTTGACATTTTCACCTGAAGTGTACAATCAGGCTGAAAATGCATTTAAAGCCATAAAAAGTTCATTTTGGCTCTCACACCTTAACTAAATGTTGTAGACTCAAACTTTTTGCTGTCATTAGTGTATTTTAGCAAAATGAAGATGATTCAAGCATTAATTTCATTGTGCTTTTGCTCATTTTGAAGATTTTGACATTTTCACCTGAAGTGTACAATCGGGCTGAAAATGCATTTAAAGCCATAAAAAGTTCATTTTGGCTCTCACACCTTAACTAAATGTTGTAGACTCAAACTTTTTGCTGTCATTAGTGTATTTTAGCAAAATGAAGATGATTCAAGCATTAATTTCATTGTGCTTTTGCTCATTTTGAAGATTTTGACATTTTCACCTGAAGTGTACAATCGGGCTGAAAATGCATTTAAAGCCATAAAAAGTTCATTTTGGCTCTCACACCTTAACTAAATGTTGTAGACTCAAACTTTTTGCTGTCATTAGTGTATGTTAGCAAAATGAAGATGATTCAAGCATTAATTTCATTGTGCTTTTGCTCATTTTGAAGATTTTGACATTTTCACCTGAAGTGTACAATCAGGCTGAAAATGCATTTAAAGCCATAAAAAGTTCATTTTGGCTCTCACACCTTAACTAAATGTTATAGACTCAAACTTTTTGCTGTCATTAGTGTATTTTAGCAAAATGAAGATGATTCAAGCATTAATTTCATTGTGCATTTGCTCATTTTGAAGATTTTGACATTTTCACCTGAAGTGTACAATTAGGGGCTGAAAACGCGTTTAAAGCAATAAAAAGTTCATTTTGGCTCTCACACCTTAACTAAATGTTGTAGACTCAAACTTTTTGCTGTCATTAGTATATTTTAGCAAAATGAAGATGATTCAAGCATTAATTTCATTGTGCTTTTGCTCATTTTGAAGATTTTGGCATTTTCACCTGAAGTGTACAATCGGGCTGAAAATGCATTTAAAGCCATAAAAAGTTCATTTTGGCTCTCACACCTTAACTAAATGTTGTAGACTCAAACTTTTTGCTGTCATTAGTGTATTTTAGCAAAATGAAGATGATTCAAGCATTAATTTCATTGTGCTTTTGCTCATTTTGAAGATTTTGACATTTTCACCTGAAGTGTACAATCAGGCTGAAAATGCATTTAAAGCCATAAAAAGTTCATTTTGGCTCTCACACCTTAACTAAATGTTGTAGACTCAAACTTTTTGCTGTCATTAGTGTATTTTAGCAAAATGAAGATGATTCAAGCATTAATTTCATTGTGCTTTTGCTCATTTTGAAGATTTTGACATTTTCACCTGAAGTGTACAATCAGGCTGAAAATGCATTTAAAGCCATAAAAAGTTCATTTTGGCTCTCACACCTTAACTAAATGTTGTAGACTCAAACTTTTTGCTGTCATTAGTGTATGTTAGCAAAATGAAGATGATTCAAGCATTAATTTCATTGTGCTTTTGCTCATTTTGAAGATTTTGACATTTTCACCTGAAGTGTACAATCAGGCTGAAAATGCATTTAAAGCCATAAAAAGTTCATTTTGGCTCTCACACCTTAACTAAATGTTGTAGACTCAAACTTTTTGCTGTCATTAGTGTATTTTAGCAAAATGAAGATGATTCAAGCATTAATTTCATTGTGCTTTTGCTCATTTTGAAGATTTTGACATTTTCACCTGAAGTGTACAATCGGGCTGAAAATGCATTTAAAGCCATAAAAAGTTCATTTTGGCTCTCACACCTTAACTAAATGTTGTAGACTCAAACTTTTTGCTGTCATTAGTGTATGTTAGCAAAATGAAGATGATTCAAGCATTAATTTCATTGTGCTTTTGCTCATTTTGAAGATTTTGACATTTTCACCTGAAGTGTACAATCAGGCTGAAAATGCATTTAAAGCCATAAAAAGTTCATTTTGGCTCTCACACCTTAACTAAATGTTGTAGACTCAAACTTTTTGCTGTCATTAGTGTATGTTAGCAAAATGAAGATGATTCAAGCATTAATTTCATTGTGCTTTTGCTCATTTTGAAGATTTTGACATTTTCACCTGAAGTGTACAATCAGGCTGAAAATGCATTTAAAGCCATAAAAAGTTCATTTTGGCTCTCACACCTTAACTAAATGTTGTAGACTCAAACTTTTTGCTGTCATTAGTGTATTTTAGCAAAATGAAGATGATTCAAGCATTAATTTCATTGTGCTTTTGCTCATTTTGAAGATTTTGACATTTTCACCTGAAGTGTACAATCAGGCTGAAAATGCATTTAAAGCCATAAAAAGTTCATTTTGGCTCTCACACCTTAACTAAATGTTGTAGACTCAAACTTTTTGCTGTCATTAGTGTATTTTAGCAAAATGAAGATGATTCAAGCATTAATTTCATTGTGCTTTTGCTCATTTTGAAGATTTTGACATTTTCACCTGAAGTGTACAATCAGGCTGAAAATGCATTTAAAGCAATAAAAAGTTTATTTTGGCTCTCACACCTTAACTAAATGTTGTAGATTCAAACTTTTTGCTGTCATTAGTGTATTTTAGCAAAATGAAGATGATTCAAGCATTAATTTCATTGTGCATTTGCTCATTTTGAAGATTTTGACATTTTCACCTGAAGTGTACAATTAGGGGCTGAAAACGCGTTTAAAGCAATAAAAAGTTCATTTTGGCTCTCACACCTTAACTAAATGTTGTAGACTCAAACTTTTTGCTGTCATTAGTATATTTTAGCAAAATGAAGATGATTCAAGCATTAATTTCATTGTGCTTTTGCTCATTTTGAAGATTTTGACATTTTCACCTGAAGTGTACAATCGGGCTGAAAATGCATTTAAAGCCATAAAAAGTTCATTTTGGCTCTCACACCTTAACTAAATGTTGTAGACTCAAACTTTTTGCTGTCATTAGTGTATGTTAGCAAAATGAAGATGATTCAAGCATTAATTTCATTGTGCTTTTGCTCATTTTGAAGATTTTGACATTTTCACCTGAAGTGTACAATCAGGCTGAAAATGCATTTAAAGCCATAAAAAGTTCATTTTGGCTCTCACACCTTAACTAAATGTTGTAGACTCAAACTTTTTGCTGTCATTAGTGTATTTTAGCAAAATGAAGATGATTCAAGCATTAATTTCATTGTGCTTTTGCTCATTTTGAAGATTTTGACATTTTCACCTGAAGTGTACAATCAGGCTGAAAATGCATTTAAAGCCATAAAAAGTTCATTTTGGCTCTCACACCTTAACTAAATGTTGTAGACTCAAACTTTTTGCTGTCATTAGTGTATTTTAGCAAAATGAAGATGATTCAAGCATTAATTTCATTGTGCTTTTGCTCATTTTGAAGATTTTGACATTTTCACCTGAAGTGTACAATCAGGCTGAAAATGCATTTAAAGCCATAAAAAGTTCATTTTGGCTCTCACACCTTAACTAAATGTTGTAGACTCAAACTTTTTGCTGTCATTAGTGTATTTTAGCAAAATGAAGATGATTCAAGCATTAATTTCATTGTGCTTTTGCTCATTTTGAAGATTTTGACATTTTCACCTGAAGTGTACAATCAGGCTGAAAATGCATTTAAAGCCATAAAAAGT
>NW_028233628.1:12500-20000 GCF_054856555.1 Leptonotus elevatus | reverse complement strand
GGCGCTCTGAAAATATCCGGAAGATCGGCCGACTTGGAAAAAAATTTGAGAACCGGGGCTGAGGAGGGGGAAAATCTGGCCAGGGAGGCCGACCCGAAGTGCCTCTAAGTCGGATAGGGATTGGGCGAAACTCCCTTGGAAGTGGCACTCTGAAAAAATTTCCAAGTTTGGCTGACTTAGAAAAAATTCGAGAACCAGGATGAGGAGGGGGAAAATGTGGCCAGTCAGGCCGACCCGAAGTGCCTCTTAGGCGGATAGGGGTTGGGCGAAACTCCCTTGAAAGTGGCACTCTGAAAAAATTTCCAAGTTTGGCTGACTTAGAAAAAATTCGAGAACCAGGATGAGGAGGGGGAAAATGTGGCCAGTCAGGCCGACCTGAAGTGCCTCTTAGGCGGATAGGGGTTGGGCGAAACTCCCTTGAAAGTGGCACTCTGAAAAAATTTCCAAGTTTGGCTGACTTAGAAAAAATTCGAGAACCAGGATGAGGAGGGGGAAAATGTGGCCAGTCAGGCCGACCCGAAGTGCCTCTTAGGCGGATAGGGGTTGGGCGAAACTCCCTTGAAAGTGGCACTCTGAAAAAATTTCCAAGTTTGGCTGACTTAGAAAAAATTCGAGAACCAGGATGAGGAGGGGGAAAATGTGGCCAGTCAGGCCGACCTGAAGTGCCTCTTAGGCGGATAGGGGTTGGGCGAAACTCCCTTGAAAGTGGCACTCAGAAAAAATTTCCAAGTTTGGCTGACTTAGAAAAAATTCGAGAACCAGGATGAGGAGGGGGAAAATGTGGCCAGTCAGGCCGACCCGAAGTGCCTCTTAGGCGGATAGGGGTTGGGCGAAACTCCCTTGAAAGTGGCACTCTGAAAAAATTTCCAAGTTTGGCTGACTTAGAAAAAATTCGAGAACCAGGATGAGGAGGGGGAAAATGTGGCCAGTCAGGCCGACCTGAAGTGCCTCTTAGGCGGATAAGGGTTGGGCGAAACTCCCTTGAAAGTGGCACTCTGAAAAAATTTCCAAGTTTGGCTGACTTAGAAAAAATTCGAGAACCAGGATGAGGAGGGGGAAAATGTGGCCAGTCAGGCCGACCTGAAGTGCCTCTTAGGCGGATAGGGGTTGGGCGAAACTCCCTTGAAAGTGGCACTCAGAAAAAATTTCCAAGTTTGGCTGACTTAGAAAAAATTCGAGAACCAGGATGAGGAGGGGGAAAATGTGGCCAGTCAGGCCGACCCGAAGTGCCTCTTAGGCGGATAGGGGTTGGGCGAAACTCCCTTGAAAGTGGCACTCTGAAAAAATTTCCAAGTTTGGCTGACTTAGAAAAAATTCGAGAACCAGGATGAGGAGGGGGAAAATGTGGCCAGTCAGGCCGACCTGAAGTGCCTCTTAGGCGGATAAGGGTTGGGCGAAACTCCCTTGAAAGTGGCACTCTGAAAAAATTTCCAAGTTTGGCTGACTTAGAAAAAATTCGAGAACCAGGATGAGGAGGGGGAAAATGTGGCCAGTCAGGCCGACCCGAAGTGCCTCTTAGGCGGATAGGGGTTGGGCGAAACTCCCTTGAAAGTGGCACTCTGAAAAAATTTCCAAGTTTGGCTGACTTAGAAAAAATTCGAGAACCAGGATGAGGAGGGGGAAAATGTGGCCAGTCAGGCCGACCTGAAGTGCCTCTTAGGCGGATAAGGGTTGGGCGAAACTCCCTTGAAAGTGGCACTCTGAAAAAATTTCCAAGTTTGGCTGACTTAGAAAAAATTCGAGAACCAGGATGAGGAGGGGGAAAATGTGGCCAGTCAGGCCGACCCGAAGTGCCTCTTAGGCGGATAGGGGTTGGGCGAAACTCCCTTGAAAGTGGCACTCTGAAAAAATTTCCAAGTTTGGCTGACTTAGAAAAAATTCGAGAACCAGGATGAGGAGGGGGAAAATGTGGCCAGTCAGGCCGACCTGAAGTGCCTCTTAGGCGGATAGGGGTTGGGCGAAACTCCCTTGAAAGTGGCACTCTGAAAAAATTTCCAAGTTTGGCTGACTTAGAAAAAATTCGAGAACCAGGATGAGGAGGGGGAAAATGTGGCCAGTCAGGCCGACCTGAAGTGCCTCTTAGGCGGATAGGGGTTGGGCGAAACTCCCTTGAAAGTGGCACTCTGAAAATATTTCCAAGTTGGGCTGACTTAGAAAAAATTCGAGAACCAGGCTGAGGAGGGGACCATCTGGCAAGGGAGTCCGACCTAAAGTGCATCTAAAGCGGATATGGGTTGGTCGAGCCTCCCTTGATTTGCCCTGGAGCTCCCACGTCTTAAAAAGGTCTCTCCTATAATTGTACACCAACCATTTTGAGGTTTGGGTGCAAACCTCTCGAATGGGGGGACTCGGTCCCCTATCTACAGCGCCCCTAATGACGACAGGTGGTACTGCGCCCCTGGTAGCCCGGCCATTGAAAATGAATGGGCCCATTCATTTCAATGGGGAATTTCGACCCCTGGTTGCCCGCCATTCATTTCAATGGGGAATTTCGACCCCTGGTCGCCCGCCATTCATTTCAATGGGGACTTTCGACCCCTGGTTGCCCGCCATTCATTTCAATGGGGGATTTCGACCCCTGGTCGCCCGCCATTCATTTCAATGGGGGATTTCGACCCCTGGTAGCCCGCCATTCATTTCAATGGGGGACTTCGACCCCTGGTAGCCCGCCATTCATTTCAATGGGGGACTTGGACCCCTGGTAGCCCGCCATTCATTTCAATGGGGGATTTCGACCCCTGGTCGCCCGCCATTCATTTCAATGGGGGATTTCGACCCCTGGTAGCCCGCCATTCATTTCAATGGGGGACTTCGACCCCTGGTTGCCCGCCATTCATTTCAATGGGGGATTTCGACCCCTGGTCGCCCGCCATTCATTTCAATGGGGGATTTCGACCCCTGGTCGCCCGCCATTCATTTCAATGGGGGATTTCGACCCCTGGTAGCCCGCCATTCATTTCAATGGGGGACTTCGACCCCTGGTAGCCCGCCATTCATTTCAATGGGGGACTTGGACCCCTGGTAGCCCGCCATTCATTTCAATGGGGGACTTCGACCCCTGGTTGCCCGCCATTCATTTCAATGGGGGACTTCGACCCCTGGTTGCCCGCCATTCATTTCAATGGGGGATTTCGACCCCTGGTCGCCCGCCATTCATTTCAATGGGGGATTTCGACCCCTGGTAGCCCGCCATTCATTTCAATGGGGGACTTCGACCCCTGGTTGCCCGCCATTCATTTCAATGGGGGACTTCGACCCCTGGTTGCCCGCCATTCATTTCAATGGGGGATTTCGACCCCTGGTAGCCCGCCATTCATTTCAATGGGGGACTTCGACCCCTGGTTGCCCGCCATTCATTTCAATGGGGGACTTCGACCCCTGGTTGCCCGCCATTCATTTCAATGGGGGATTTCGACCCCTGGTCGCCCGCCATTCGTTCCTATGTGGCGGGGGATTTCAACCCCAGGTCGCCCTCGTGTGGTTCTTTTTGGCGCAGCTGACGGGCTCCGCTGCTCGTGGAGGTTTGCTAGTGGAGGATAACCCCCTGCCTGGGCAACTCGAACGCCCGGCATTCGTTCCTATGTGGCGGGGGATTTCAACCCCAGGTCGCCCTCGTGTGGTTCTTTTTGGCGCAGCTGACGGGCTCCGCTGCTCATGGAGGTTTGCTAGTGGAGGATAACCCCCTGCCTGGGCAACTCGAACGCCCGGCATTCGTTCCTATGTGGCGGGGGATTTCAACCCCAGGCCGCCCTCGTGTGGTTCTTTTTGGCGCAGCTGACGGGCTCCGCTGCTCATGGAGGTTTGCTAGTGGAGGATAACCCCCTGCCTGGGCAACTCGAACGCCCGGCATTCGTTCCTATGTGGCGGGGGATTTCAACCCCAGGTCGCCCTCGTGTGGTTCTTTTTGGCGCAGCTGACCGGGCTCCGCTGCTCATGGAGGTTTGCTAGTGGAGGATAACCCCCTGCCTGGGCAACTCGAACGCCCGGCATTCGTTCCTATGTGGCGGGGGATTTCAACCCCAGGTCGCCCTCGTGTGGTTCTTTTTGGCGCAGCTGACCGGGCTCCGCTGCTCATGGAGGTTTGCTAGTGGAGGATAACCCCCTGCCTGGGCAACTCGAACGCCCGGCATTCGTTCCTATGTGGCGGGGGATTTCAACCCCAGGTCGCCCTCGTGTGGTTCTTTTTGGCGCAGCTGACCGGGCTCCGCTGCTCATGGAGGTTTGCTAGTGGAGGATAACCCCCTGCCTGGGCAACTCGAACGCCCGGCATTCGTTCCTATGTGGCGGGGGATTTCAACCCCAGGTCGCCCTCGTGTGGTTCTTTTTGGCGCAGCTGACCGGGCTCCGCTGCTCATGGAGGTTTGCTAGTGGAGGATAACCCCCTGCCTGGGCAACTCGAACGCCCGGCTCCCCCCCGGTCCGCTGGAGCTCCTCCAACGGCCAGCAACAAGCCCCGAAGACGGGCGCGCTCCCCGCGGTCCGCTGGAGCTCCGCCAACGGCCAGCAACAAGCCCCGAAGACGGGCGCGCTCCCCGCGGTCCGCTGGAGCTCCTCCAACGGCCAGCAACAAGCCCCGAAGACGGGCGCGCTCCCCCCGGTCCGCTGGAGCTCCTCCAACGTCCAGCAACAAGCCCCGAAGACGGGCGCGCTCCCCGCGGTCCGCTGGAGCTCCTCCAACGGCCAGCAACAAGCCCCGAAGACGGGCGCGCTCCCCCCGGTCCGCTGGAGCTCCTCCAACGGCCAGCAACAAGCCCCGAAGACGGGCGCGCTCCCCGCGGTCCGCTGGAGCTCCGCCAACGGCCAGCAACAAGCCCCGAAGACGGGCGCGCTCCCCGCGGTCCGCTGGAGCTCCTCCAACGGCCAGCAACAAGCCCCGAAGACGGGCGCGCTCCCCCCGGTCCGCTGGAGCTCCTCCAACGTCCAGCAACAAGCCCCGAAGACGGGCGCGCTCCCCGCGGTCCGCTGGAGCTCCTCCAACGGCCAGCAACAAGCCCCGAAGACGGGCGCGCTCCCCCCGGTCCGCTGGAGCTCCTCCAACGGCCAGCAACAAGCCCCGAAGACGGGCGCGCTCCCCGCGGTCCGCTGGAGCTCCGCCAACGGCCAGCAACAAGCCCCGAAGACGGGCGCGCTCCCCGCGGTCCGCTGGAGCTCCTCCAACGGCCAGCAACAAGCCCCGAAGACGGGCGCGCTCCCCGCGGTCCGCTGGAGCTCCTCCAACGGCCAGCAACAAGCCCCGAAGACGGGCGCGCTCCCCGCGGTCCGCTGGAGCTCCTCCAACGGCCAGCAACAAGCCCCGAAGACGGGCGCGCTCCCCCCCGGTCCGCTGGAGCTCCTCCAACGGCCAGCAACAAGCCCCGAAGACGGGCGCGCTCCCCGCGGTCCGCTGGAGCTCCTCCAACGGCCAGCAACAAGCCCCGAAGACGGGCGCGCTCCCCGCGGTCCGCTGGAGCTCCGCCAACGGCCAGCAACAAGCCCCGAAGACGGGCGCGCTCCCCGCGGTCCGCTGGAGCTCCTCCAACGGCCAGCAACAAGCCCCGAAGACGGGCGCGCTCCCCCCGGTCCGCTGGAGCTCCTCCAACGTCCAGCAACAAGCCCCGAAGACGGGCGCGCTCCCCCCGGTCCGCTGGAGCTCCGCCAACGGCCAGCAACAAGCCCCGAAGACGGGCGCGCTCCCCCCGGTCCGCTGGAGCTCCTCCAACGGCCAGCAACAAGCCCCGAAGACGGGCGCGCTCCCCCCGGTCCGCTGGAGCTCCTCCAACGGCCAGCAACAAGCCCCGAAGACGGGCGCGCTCCCCGCGGTCCGCTGGAGCTCCGCCAACGGCCAGCAACAAGCCCCGAAGACGGGCGCGCTCCCCGCGGTCCGCTGGAGCTCCTCCAACGGCCAGCAACAAGCCCCGAAGACGGGCGCGCTCCCCCCGGTCCGCTGGAGCTCCTCCAACGTCCAGCAACAAGCCCCGAAGACGGGCGCGCTCCCCCCGGTCCGCTGGAGCTCCTCCAACGTCCAGCAACAAGCCCCGAAGACGGGCGCGCTCCCCGCGGTCCGCTGGAGCTCCTCCAACGGCCAGCAACAAGCCCCGAAGACGGGCGCGCTCCCCCCGGTCCGCTGGAGCTCCGCCAACGGCCAGCAACAAGCCCCGAAGACGGGCGCGCTCCCCCCGGTCCGCTGGAGCTCCTCCAACGGCCAGCAACAAGCCCCGAAGACGGGCGCGCTCCCCCCGGTCCGCTGGAGCTCCTCCAACGGCCAGCAACAAGCCCCGAAGACGGGCGCGCTCCCCGCGGTCCGCTGGAGCTCCTCCAACGGCCAGCAACAAGCCCCGAAGACGGGCGCGCTCCCCGCGGTCCGCTGGAGCTCCGCCAACGGCCAGCAACAAGCCCCGAAGACGGGCGCGCTCCCCGCGGTCCGCTGGAGCTCCTCCAACGGCCAGCAACAAGCCCCGAAGACGGGCGCGCTCCCCCCGGTCCGCTGGAGCTCCTCCAACGGCCAGCAACAAGCCCCGAAGACGGGCGCGCTCCCCCCGGTCCGCTGGAGCTCCTCCAACGGCCAGCAACAAGCCCCGAAGACGGGCGCGCTCCCCGCGGTCCGCTGGATCCCCTCCAACGGCCAGCAACAAGCCCCGAAGACGGGCGCGCTCCCCGCGGTCCGCTGGAGCTCCTCCAACGGCCAGCAACAAGCCCCGAAGACGGGCGCGCTCCCCCCGGTCCGCTGGAGCTCCTCCAACGGCCAGCAACAAGCCCCGAAGACGGGCGCGCTCCCCCCGGTCCGCTGGAGCTCCTCCAACGGCCAGCAACAAGCCCCGAAGACGGGCGCGCTCCCCGCGGTCCGCTGGATCCCCTCCAACGGCCAGCAACAAGCCCCGAAGACGGGCGCGCTCCCCCCGGTCCGCTGGAGCTCCTCCAACGGCCAGCAACAAGCCCCGAAGACGGGCGCGCTCCCCCCGGTCCGCTGGAGCTCCTCCAACGGCCAGCAACAAGCCCCGAAGACGGGCGCGCTCCCCCCGGTCCGCTGGAGCTCCTCCAACGGCCAGCAACAAGCCCCGAAGACGGGCGCGCTCCCCGCGGTCCGCTGGAGCTCCGCCAACGGCCAGCAACAAGCCCCGAAGACGGGCGCGCTCCCCGCGGTCCGCTGGAGCTCCTCCAACGGCCAGCAACAAGCCCCGAAGACGGGCGCGCTCCCCCCGGTCCGCTGGAGCTCCTCCAACGTCCAGCAACAAGCCCCGAAGACGGGCGCGCTCCCCCCGGTCCGCTGGAGCTCCTCCAACGTCCAGCAACAAGCCCCGAAGACGGGCGCGCTCCCCGCGGTCCGCTGGAGCTCCTCCAACGGCCAGCAACAAGCCCCGAAGACGGGCGCGCTCCCCCCGGTCCGCTGGAGCTCCGCCAACGGCCAGCAACAAGCCCCGAAGACGGGCGCGCTCCCCCCGGTCCGCTGGAGCTCCTCCAACGGCCAGCAACAAGCCCCGAAGACGGGCGCGCTCCCCCCGGTCCGCTGGAGCTCCTCCAACG
>NW_028233628.1:0-2500 GCF_054856555.1 Leptonotus elevatus | reverse complement strand
GAAACTCCCTTGGAAGTGGCACTCTGAAAAAATTTCCAAGTTTGGCTGACTTAGAAAAAATTCGAGAACCAGGATGAGGAGGGGGAAAATGTGGCCAGTCAGGCCGACCCGAAGTGCCTCTTAGGCGGATAGGGGTTGGGCGAAACTCCCTTGAAAGTGGCACTCTGAAAAAATTTCCAAGTTTGGCTGACTTAGAAAAAATTCGAGAACCAGGATGAGGAGGGGGAAAATGTGGCCAGTCAGGCCGACCTGAAGTGCCTCTTAGGCGGATAGGGGTTGGGCGAAACTCCCTTGAAAGTGGCACTCTGAAAAAATTTCCAAGTTTGGCTGACTTAGAAAAAATTCGAGAACCAGGATGAGGAGGGGGAAAATGTGGCCAGTCAGGCCGACCCGAAGTGCCTCTTAGGCGGATAGGGGTTGGGCGAAACTCCCTTGAAAGTGGCACTCTGAAAAAATTTCCAAGTTTGGCTGACTTAGAAAAAATTCGAGAACCAGGATGAGGAGGGGGAAAATGTGGCCAGTCAGGCCGACCTGAAGTGCCTCTTAGGCGGATAGGGGTTGGGCGAAACTCCCTTGAAAGTGGCACTCAGAAAAAATTTCCAAGTTTGGCTGACTTAGAAAAAATTCGAGAACCAGGATGAGGAGGGGGAAAATGTGGCCAGTCAGGCCGACCCGAAGTGCCTCTTAGGCGGATAGGGGTTGGGCGAAACTCCCTTGAAAGTGGCACTCTGAAAAAATTTCCAAGTTTGGCTGACTTAGAAAAAATTCGAGAACCAGGATGAGGAGGGGGAAAATGTGGCCAGTCAGGCCGACCTGAAGTGCCTCTTAGGCGGATAAGGGTTGGGCGAAACTCCCTTGAAAGTGGCACTCTGAAAAAATTTCCAAGTTTGGCTGACTTAGAAAAAATTCGAGAACCAGGATGAGGAGGGGGAAAATGTGGCCAGTCAGGCCGACCTGAAGTGCCTCTTAGGCGGATAGGGGTTGGGCGAAACTCCCTTGAAAGTGGCACTCAGAAAAAATTTCCAAGTTTGGCTGACTTAGAAAAAATTCGAGAACCAGGATGAGGAGGGGGAAAATGTGGCCAGTCAGGCCGACCCGAAGTGCCTCTTAGGCGGATAGGGGTTGGGCGAAACTCCCTTGAAAGTGGCACTCTGAAAAAATTTCCAAGTTTGGCTGACTTAGAAAAAATTCGAGAACCAGGATGAGGAGGGGGAAAATGTGGCCAGTCAGGCCGACCTGAAGTGCCTCTTAGGCGGATAAGGGTTGGGCGAAACTCCCTTGAAAGTGGCACTCTGAAAAAATTTCCAAGTTTGGCTGACTTAGAAAAAATTCGAGAACCAGGATGAGGAGGGGGAAAATGTGGCCAGTCAGGCCGACCCGAAGTGCCTCTTAGGCGGATAGGGGTTGGGCGAAACTCCCTTGAAAGTGGCACTCTGAAAAAATTTCCAAGTTTGGCTGACTTAGAAAAAATTCGAGAACCAGGATGAGGAGGGGGAAAATGTGGCCAGTCAGGCCGACCTGAAGTGCCTCTTAGGCGGATAAGGGTTGGGCGAAACTCCCTTGAAAGTGGCACTCTGAAAAAATTTCCAAGTTTGGCTGACTTAGAAAAAATTCGAGAACCAGGATGAGGAGGGGGAAAATGTGGCCAGTCAGGCCGACCCGAAGTGCCTCTTAGGCGGATAGGGGTTGGGCGAAACTCCCTTGAAAGTGGCACTCTGAAAAAATTTCCAAGTTTGGCTGACTTAGAAAAAATTCGAGAACCAGGATGAGGAGGGGGAAAATGTGGCCAGTCAGGCCGACCTGAAGTGCCTCTTAGGCGGATAGGGGTTGGGCGAAACTCCCTTGAAAGTGGCACTCTGAAAAAATTTCCAAGTTTGGCTGACTTAGAAAAAATTCGAGAACCAGGATGAGGAGGGGGAAAATGTGGCCAGTCAGGCCGACCTGAAGTGCCTCTTAGGCGGATAGGGGTTGGGCGAAACTCCCTTGAAAGTGGCACTCTGAAAATATTTCCAAGTTGGGCTGACTTAGAAAAAATTCGAGAACCAGGCTGAGGAGGGGACCATCTGGCAAGGGAGTCCGACCTAAAGTGCATCTAAAGCGGATATGGGTTGGTCGAGCCTCCCTTGATTTGCCCTGGAGCTCCCACGTCTTAAAAAGGTCTCTCCTATAATTGTACACCAACCATTTTGAGGTTTGGGTGCAAACCTCTCGAATGGGGGGACTCGGTCCCCTATCTACAGCGCCCCTAATGACGACAGGTGGTACTGCGCCCCTGGTAGCCCGGCCATTGAAAATGAATGGGCCCATTCATTTCAATGGGGAATTTCGACCCCTGGTTGCCCGCCATTCATTTCAATGGGGAATTTCGACCCCTGGTCGCCCGCCATTCATTTCAATGGGGACTTTCGACCCCTGGTTGCCCGCCATTCATTTCAATGGGGGATTTCGACCCCTGGTCGCCCGCCATTCATTTCAATGGGGGATTTCGACCCCTGGTAGC
>NW_028233627.1:12500-15000 GCF_054856555.1 Leptonotus elevatus | reverse complement strand
AATTTCCAAGTTTGGCTGACTTAGAAAAAATTCGAGAACCAGGATGAGGAGGGGGAAAATGTGGCCAGTCAGGCCGACCTGAAGTGCCTCTTAGGCGGATAGGGGTTGGGCGAAACTCCCTTGAAAGTGGCACTCTGAAAATATTTCCAAGTTGGCTGACTTAGAAAAAATTCGAGAACCAGGATGAGGAGGGGGAAAATGTGGCCAGTCAGGCCGACCTGAAGTGCCTCTTAGGCGGATAAGGGTTGGGCGAAACTCCCTTGAAAGTGGCACTCTGAAAAAATTTCCAAGTTTGGCTGACTTAGAAAAATTCGAGAACCAGGATGAGGAGGGGGAAAATGTGGCCAGTCAGGCCGACCCGAAGTGCCTCTTAGGCGGATAGGGGTTGGGCGAAACTCCCTTGAAAGTGGCACTCTGAAAAAAATTTCCAAGTTTGGCTGACTTAGAAAAAATTCGAGAACCAGGATGAGGAGGGGAAAATGTGGCCAGTCAGGCCGACCCGAAGTGCCTCTTAGGCGGATAGGGGTTGGGCGAAACTCCTTGAAGTGGCACTCTGAAAAAATTTCCAGTTTGGCTGACTTAGAAAAAATTCGAGAACCAGATGAGGAGGGGGAAATGTGGCCAGTCAGGCCGACCCGAAGTGCCTCTTAGGCGGATAGGGGTTGGGCGAAACTCCCTTGAAAGTGGCACTCTGAAAAAATTTCCAAGTTTGGCTGACTTAGAAAAAATTCGAGAACCAGGATGAGGAGGGGGAAAATGTGGCCAGTCAGGCCGACCGAAGTGCCTCTTAGGCGGATAGGGGTTGGGCGAAACTCCCTTGAAAGTGGCACTCTGAAAAAATTTCCAAGTTTGGCTGACTTAGAAAAAATTCGAGAACCAGGATGAGGAGGGGGAAAATGTGGCCAGTCAGGCCGACCTGAAGTGCCTCTTAGGCGGATAGGGGTTGGGCGAAACTCCCTTGAAAGTGGCACTCTGAAAATATTTCCAAGTTGGGCTGACTTAGAAAAAATTCGAGAACCAGGCTGAGGAGGGGACCATCTGGCAAGGGAGTCGACCTAAAGTGCATCTAAAGCGGATATGGGTTGGTCGAGCCTCCCTTGATTTGCCCTGGAGCAAAAGGTCTCTCCTATAATTGTACACCAACCATTTTGAGGTTTGGGTGCAAACCTCTCGAATGGGGGGACTCGGTCCCCTATCTACAGCGCCCCTAATGACGACAGGTGGTACTGCGCCCCTGGTAGCCCGGCCATTGAAAATGAATGGGCCCATTCATTTCAATGGGGAATTTCGACCCCTGGTTGCCCGCCATTCATTTCAATGGGGAATTTCGACCCTGGTCGCCCGCCATTCATTTCAATGGGGACTTTCGACCCCTGGTTGCCCGCCATTCATTTCAATGGGGGATTTCGACCCCCTGGTCGCCCGCCATTCATTTCAATGGGGGATTTCGACCCCTGGTAGCCCGCCATTCATTTCAATGGGGGACTACGACCCCTGGTAGCCCGCCATTCATTTCAATGGGGGACTTGGACCCCTGGTAGCCCGCCATTCATTTCAATGGGGGATTTCGACCCCTGGTCGCCCCGCCATTCATTTCAATGGGGGATTTCGACCCCTGGTAGCCCGCCATTCATTTCAATGGGGGACTTCGACCCCTGGTTGCCCGCCATTCATTTCAATGGGGGATTTCGACCCCTGGTCGCCCGCCATTCATTTCAATGGGGGGATTTCGACCCCTGGTAGCCCGCCATTCATTTCAATGGGGGACTTGGACCCCTGGTAGCCCGCCATTCATTTCAATGGGGGATTTCGACCCCTGGTCGCCCGCCATTCATTTCAATGGGGGGATTTCGACCCCTGGTAGCCCGCCATTCATTTCAATGGGGGACTTCGACCCCTGGTTGCCCGCCATTCATTTCAATGGGGGATTTCGACCCCTGGTCGCCCGCCATTCATTTCTCAATGGGGGATTTCGACCCCTGGTAGCCCGCCATTCATTTCAATGGGGGACTTCGACCCCTGGTTGCCCGCCATTCATTTCAATGGGGGACTTCGACCCCTGGTTGCCCGCCATTCATTTCAATGGGGGATTTCGACCCCTGGTCGCCCGCCATTCATTTCAATGGGAATTTTCGACCCCTGGTAGCCCGCCATTCATTTCAATGGGGGACTTCGACCCCTGGTTGCCCGCCATTCATTTCAATGGGGGACTTCGACCCCTGGTTGCCCGCCATTCATTTCAATGGGGGATTTCGACCCCTGGTTGCCCGGCATTCGTTCCTATGTGGCGGGGGATTTCAACCCCAGGTCGCCCTCGTGTGGTTCTTTTTGGCGCAGCTGACGGGCTCCGCTGCTCATGGAGGTTTGCTAGTGGAGGATAACCCCCTGCCTGGGCAACTCGAACGCCCGGCATTCGTTCCTATGTGGCGGGGGATTTCAACCCCAGGCCGCCCTCGTGCGGTTCTTTTTGGCGCAGCTGACGGGCTCCGCTGCTCATGGA
>NW_028233626.1:17500-22500 GCF_054856555.1 Leptonotus elevatus | reverse complement strand
GCTCGAGGTTATCTAGGGTCACCAAGAGGGCCGGGCCGGCGAGCGGGGGTGGCTCCCCGCCGCCCCCCTCCTCCTTCCGCCGAAGCGGGCCGGGTGGGAGGGAGGGACAGAGGAACGCGGCCCGCCGCCCGCCGAACCCGCGTGGGTTTTGGGTCTGATAAATGCGCGCGTCCCCCGGGGGTCGGCGCTCGTTTGCATGTATTAGCTCTAGAATTGCCACAGTTATCCAAGTAACGGCGGAGCGATCAAAGGAACCATAACTGATTTAATGAGCCATTCGCAGTTTCACTGTACGGGCCGTGTGTACTTAGACTTGCATGGCTTAATCTTTGAGACAAGCATATGCTACTGGCAGGATCAACCAGGTAGCCTCTGGCGCGGCCGCAGGCGGCGGGCGGGCCGGCGCGAGGAGCGAGACCTTCGCCGCCGACGGGCGGTTCGGGTCGCGTCGCGGGCGCCGCCACCCGCCGCCTGCCGGGCCGGCTGGGGCGGACGGTGCCTTTTCGGGGGGGGGGTTGCGCTATTGAAGAACGATCGGGGACGAGCAGATCGAGATCGCGGTAGAGGCCCACGCCGCGGTGGCATTGGGGCACGCACGCACGCACGCCTACTGGCCTCCCTCTCGAACCTCCGCGCGGCGCGCCAGGTGCTTCGGCCTCGCCATTTGTTTGAAGGGCATGAGAAACATAGTGCTTCCGGAGGCACCGCCGCCGCCTCCGGGCGCCAACCTCCCCCAGACTGGGCTCGCGCCTGTCGGGCGGGGGAGGAGGGCCGGCGGGGCGCCGGGCTCCGTCGTAGGACGGCCGGGTGATGGCTTCGTAACCCCCCCGCCCCGGTTAAAGGGAGGGGGGGCGTACGTCGCCGGTTCGGGGGGCGTCTCGGCCTCGCTTCCAATCGGGCGCGCCGGGGCTGTGCGAGCGCCGGGCCGTCAAAGGCCGGCGTTCGCGGTGGCCGGGGCGCTGTAAGGCGACCCGCGAGCCGGAGGAGCCGCCCGCCCGAACACCGGCGCGAGGCCGGCCGGCGGGGGCCCCTCGAAGGCGGGTCTTGGATGCCGTTCGTACGTGGGAGAAGGTGCGGCGTGTCGCGGGCGACGGCCTGCTGCCGAGGCTCCGGAGGCTCCGGGGGCGGCGCTCTGAAAATATCCGGAAGATCGGCCGACTTGGAAAAAAATTTGAGAACCGGGGCTGAGGAGGGGGGAAAATCTGGCCAGGGAGGCCGACCCGAAGTGCCTCTAAGTCGGATAGGGATTGGGCGAAACTCCCTTGGAAGTGGCACTCTGAAAAAATTTCCAAGTTTGGCTGACTTAGAAAAAAATTCGAGAACCAGGATGAGGAGGGGAAAATGTGGCCAGTCAGGCCGACCTGAAGTGCCTCTTAGGCGGATAAGGGTTGGGCGAAACTCCCTTGAAAGTGGCACTCTGAAAAAATTTCCAAGTTTGGCTGACTTAGAAAAAATTCGAGAACCAGGATGAGGAGGGGAAAATGTGGCCAGTCAGGCCGACCCGAAGTGCCTCTTAGGCGGATAGGGGTTGGGCGAAACTCCCTTGAAAGTGGCACTCTGAAAAATTTCCAAGTTTGGCTGACTTAGAAAAAATTCGAGAACCAGGATGAGGAGGGGGAAAATGTGGCCAGTCAGGCCGACCCGAAGTGCCTCTTAGGCGGATAGGGGTTGGGCGAAACTCCCTTGAAAGTGGCACTCTGAAAAAATTTCCAAGTTTGGCTGACTTAGAAAAAATTCGAGAACCAGGATGAGGAGGGGAAAATGTGGCCAGTCAGGCCGACCTGAAGTGCCTCTTAGGCGGATAGGGGTTGGGCGAAACTCCCTTGAAAGTGGCACTCTGAAAAAATTTCCAAGTTTGGCTGACTTAGAAAAAATTCGAGAACCAGGATGAGGAGGGGGGAAATGTGGCCAGTCAGGCCGACCCGAAGTGCCTCTTAGGCGGATAGGGGTTGGGCGAAACTCCCTTGAAAGTGGCACTCTGAAAAAATTTCCAAGTTTGGCTGACTTAGAAAAAATTCGAGAACCAGGATGAGGAGGGGGAAAATGTGGCCAGTCAGGCCGACCCGAAGTGCCTCTTAGGCGGATAGGGGTTGGGCGAAACTCCCTTGAAAGTGGCACTCTGAAAAATTTCCAAGTTTGGCTGACTTAGAAAAAATTCGAGAACCAGGATGAGGAGGGGGAAAAATGTGGCCAGTCAGGCCGACCTGAAGTGCCTCTTAGGCGGATAGGGGTTGGGCGAAACTCCCTTGAAAGTGGCACTCTGAAAATATTTCCAAGTTGGGCTGACTTAGAAAAAATTCGAGAACCAGGATGAGGAGGGGGAAAATGTGGCCAGTCAGGCCGACCTGAAGTGCCTCTTAGGCGGATAAGGGTTGGGCGAAACTCCCTTGAAAGTGGCACTCTGAAAAAATTTCCAAGTTTGGCTGACTTAGAAAAATTCGAGAACCAGGATGAGGAGGGGGAAAATGTGGCCAGTCAGGCCGACCCGAAGTGCCTCTTAGGCGGATAGGGGTTGGGCGAAACTCCCTTGAAAGTGGCACTCTGAAAAAATTTCCAAGTTTGGCTGACTTAGAAAAAATTCGAGAACCAGGATGAGGAGGGGGAAAATGTGGCCAGTCAGGCCGACCCGAAGTGCCTCTTAGGCGGATAGGGGTTGGGCGAAACTCCCTTGAAAGTGGCACTCTGAAAAAATTTCCAAGTTTGGCTGACTTAGAAAAAATTCGAGAACCAGGATGAGGAGGGGGGAAATGTGGCCAGTCAGGCCGACCCGAAGTGCCTCTTAGGCGGATAGGGGTTGGGCGAAACTCCCTTGAAAGTGGCACTCTGAAAAAATTTCCAAGTTTGGCTGACTTAGAAAAAAATTCGAGAACCAGGATGAGGAGGGGGAAAATGTGGCCAGTCAGGCCGACCCGAAGTGCCTCTTAGGCGGATAGGGGTTGGGCGAAACTCCCTTGAAAGTGGCACTCTGAAAAAATTTCCAAGTTTGGCTGACTTAGAAAAAATTCGAGAACCAGGATGAGGAGGGGGAAAATGTGGCCAGTCAGGCCGACCTGAAGTGCCTCTTAGGCGGATAGGGGTTGGGCGAAACTCCCTTGAAAGTGGCACTCTGAAAATATTTCCAAGTTGGGCTGACTTAGAAAAAATTCGAGAACCAGGCTGAGGAGGGGACCATCTGGCAAGGGAGTCCGACCTAAAGTGCATCTAAAGCGGATATGGGTTGGTCGAGCCTCCCTTGATTTGCCCTGGAGCTCCCACGTCTTAAAAAGGTCTCTCCTATAATTGTACACCAACCATTTTGAGGTTTGGGTGCAAACCTCTCGAATGGGGGACTCGGTCCCCTATCTACAGCGCCCCTAATGACGACAGGTGTACTGCGCCCCTGGTAGCCCGGCCATTGAAAATGAATGGGCCCATTCATTTCAATGGGGAATTTCGACCCCTGGTTGCCCGCCATTCATTTCAATGGGGAATTTCGACCCCCTGGTCGCCCGCCATTCATTTCAATGGGGACTTCGACCCCTGGTTGCCCGCCATTCATTTCAATGGGGATTTTCGACCCCTGGTCGCCCGCCATTCATTTCAATGGGGGATTTCGACCCTGGTAGCCCGCCATTCATTTCAATGGGGGACTACGACCCCTGGTAGCCCGCCATTCATTTCAATGGGGGACTTGGACCCCTGGTAGCCCGCCATTCATTTCAATGGGGGATTTCGACCCCTGGTCGCCCGCCATTCATTTCAATGGGGGATTTCGACCCCTGGTAGCCCGCCATTCATTTCAATGGGGGACTTCGACCCCTGGTTGCCCGCCATTCATTTCAATGGGGGATTTCGACCCCTGGTCGCCCGCCATTCATTTCAATGGGGGATTTCGACCCCTGGTAGCCCGCCATTCATTTCAATGGGGGACTTGGACCCCTGGTAGCCCGCCATTCATTTCAATGGGGGATTTCGACCCCTGGTCGCCCGCCATTCATTTCAATGGGGGATTTCGACCCCTGGTAGCCCGCCATTCATTTCAATGGGGGACTTCGACCCCTGGTTGCCCGCCATTCATTTCAATGGGGGATTTCGACCCCTGGTCGCCCGCCATTCATTTCAATGGGGGATTTCGACCCCTGGTAGCCCGCCATTCATTTCAATGGGGGACTTCGACCCCTGGTTGCCCGCCATTCATTTCAATGGGGGACTTCGACCCCTGGTTGCCCGCCATTCATTTCAATGGGGGATTTCGACCCCTGGTCGCCCGCCATTCATTTCAATGGGAAATTTCGACCCCTGGTAGCCCGCCATTCATTTCAATGGGGGACTTCGACCCCTGGTTGCCCGCCATTCATTTCAATGGGGGACTTCGACCCCTGGTTGCCCGCCATTCATTTCAATGGGGGATTTCGACCCCTGGTTGCCCGGCATTCGTTCCTATGTGGCGGGGGATTTCAACCCCAGGTCGCCCTCGTGTGGTTCTTTTTGGCGCAGCTGACGGGCTCCGCTGCTCATGGAGGTTTGCTAGTGGAGGATAACCCCCTGCCTGGGCAACTCGAACGCCCGGCATTCGTTCCTATGTGGCGGGGGATTTCAACCCCAGGCCGCCCTCGTGCGGTTCTTTTTGGCGCAGCTGACGGGCTCCGCTGCTCATGGAGGTTTGCTAGTGGAGGATAACCCCCTGCCTGGGCAACTCGAACGCCCGGCATTCGTTCCTATGTGGCGGGGGATTTCAACCCCAGGTCGCCCTCGTGTGGTTCTTTTTGGCGCCGCTGACGGGCTCCGCTGCTCATGGAGGTTTGCTAGTGGAGGATAACCCCCTGCCTGGGCAACTCGAACGCCCGGCATTCGTTCCTATGTGGCGGGGGATTTCAACCCCAGGTCGCCCTCGTGTGGTTCTTTTTGGCGCCGCTGACGGGCTCCGCTGCTCATGGAGGTTTGCTAGTGGAGGATAACCCCCTGCCTGGGCAACTCGAACGCCCGGCATTCGTTCCTATGTGGCGGGGGATTTCAACCCC
>NW_028233626.1:2500-7500 GCF_054856555.1 Leptonotus elevatus | reverse complement strand
AACGATCGGGACGAGCAGATCGAGATCGCGGTAGAGGCCCACGCCGCGGTGGCATTGGGGCACGCACGCACGCACGCCTACTGGCCTCCCTCTCGAACCTCCGCGCGGCGCGCCAGGTGCTTCGGCCTCGCCATTTGTTTGAAGGGCATGAGAAACATAGTGCTTCCGGAGGCACCGCCGCCGCCTCCGGGCGCCAACCTCCCCCAGACTGGGCTCGCGCCTGTCGGGCGGGGGAGGGAGGGCCGGCGGGGCGCCGGGCTCCGTCGTAGGACGGCCGGGTGATGGCTTCGTAACCCCCCCGCCCCGGTTAAAGGGAGGGGGGGCGTACGTCGCCGGTTCGGGGGGCGTCTCGGCCTCGCTTCCAATCGGGCGCGCCGGGGCTGTGCGAGCGCCGGGCCGTCAAAGGCCGGCGTTCGCGGTGGCCGGGGCGCTGTAAGGCGACCCGCGAGCCGGAGGAGCCGCCCGCCCGAACACCGGCGCGAGGCCGGCCGGCGGGGGCCCTCCGAAGGCGGGTCTTGGATGCCGTTCGTACGTGGGAGAAGGTGCGGCGTGTCGCGGGCGACGGCCTGCTGCCGAGGCTCCGGAGGCTCCGGGGGCGGCGCTCTGAAAATATCCGGAAGATCGGCCGACTTGGAAAAAAATTTGAGAACCGGGGCTGAGGAGGGGGAAAATCTGGCCAGGGAGGCCGACCCGAAGTGCCTCTAAGTCGGATAGGGATTGGGCGAAACTCCCTTGGAAGTGGCACTCTGAAAAAATTTCCAAGTTTGGCTGACTTAGAAAAAATTCGAGAACCAGGATGAGGAGGGGGAAAATGTGGCCAGTCAGGCCGACCTGAAGTGCCTCTTAGGCGGATAAGGGTTGGGCGAAACTCCCTTGAAAGTGGCACTCTGAAAAAATTTCCAAGTTTGGCTGACTTAGAAAAAATTCGAGAACCAGGATGAGGAGGGGGAAAATGTGGCCAGTCAGGCCGACCCGAAGTGCCTCTTAGGCGGATAGGGGTTGGGCGAAACTCCCTTGAAAGTGGCACTCTGAAAAAATTTCCAAGTTTGGCTGACTTAGAAAAAATTCGAGAACCAGGATGAGGAGGGGGAAAATGTGGCCAGTCAGGCCGACCCGAAGTGCCTCTTAGGCGGATAGGGGTTGGGCGAAACTCCCTTGAAAGTGGCACTCTGAAAAAATTTCCAAGTTTGGCTGACTTAGAAAAAATTCGAGAACCAGGATGAGGAGGGGGAAAATGTGGCCAGTCAGGCCGACCTGAAGTGCCTCTTAGGCGGATAGGGGTTGGGCGAAACTCCCTTGAAAGTGGCACTCTGAAAAAATTTCCAAGTTTGGCTGACTTAGAAAAAATTCGAGAACCAGGATGAGGAGGGGGGAAATGTGGCCAGTCAGGCCGACCCGAAGTGCCTCTTAGGCGGATAGGGGTTGGGCGAAACTCCCTTGAAAGTGGCACTCTGAAAAAATTTCCAAGTTTGGCTGACTTAGAAAAAATTCGAGAACCAGGATGAGGAGGGGGAAAATGTGGCCAGTCAGGCCGACCCGAAGTGCCTCTTAGGCGGATAGGGGTTGGGCGAAACTCCCTTGAAAGTGGCACTCTGAAAAAATTTCCAAGTTTGGCTGACTTAGAAAAAATTCGAGAACCAGGATGAGGAGGGGGAAAATGTGGCCAGTCAGGCCGACCTGAAGTGCCTCTTAGGCGGATAGGGGTTGGGCGAAACTCCCTTGAAAGTGGCACTCTGAAAATATTTCCAAGTTGGGCTGACTTAGAAAAAATTCGAGAACCAGGATGAGGAGGGGGAAAATGTGGCCAGTCAGGCCGACCTGAAGTGCCTCTTAGGCGGATAAGGGTTGGGCGAAACTCCCTTGAAAGTGGCACTCTGAAAAAATTTCCAAGTTTGGCTGACTTAGAAAAAATTCGAGAACCAGGATGAGGAGGGGGAAAATGTGGCCAGTCAGGCCGACCCGAAGTGCCTCTTAGGCGGATAGGGGTTGGGCGAAACTCCCTTGAAAGTGGCACTCTGAAAAAATTTCCAAGTTTGGCTGACTTAGAAAAAATTCGAGAACCAGGATGAGGAGGGGGAAAATGTGGCCAGTCAGGCCGACCCGAAGTGCCTCTTAGGCGGATAGGGGTTGGGCGAAACTCCCTTGAAAGTGGCACTCTGAAAAAATTTCCAAGTTTGGCTGACTTAGAAAAAATTCGAGAACCAGGATGAGGAGGGGGGAAATGTGGCCAGTCAGGCCGACCCGAAGTGCCTCTTAGGCGGATAGGGGTTGGGCGAAACTCCCTTGAAAGTGGCACTCTGAAAAAATTTCCAAGTTTGGCTGACTTAGAAAAAATTCGAGAACCAGGATGAGGAGGGGGAAAATGTGGCCAGTCAGGCCGACCCGAAGTGCCTCTTAGGCGGATAGGGGTTGGGCGAAACTCCCTTGAAAGTGGCACTCTGAAAAAATTTCCAAGTTTGGCTGACTTAGAAAAAATTCGAGAACCAGGATGAGGAGGGGGAAAATGTGGCCAGTCAGGCCGACCTGAAGTGCCTCTTAGGCGGATAGGGGTTGGGCGAAACTCCCTTGAAAGTGGCACTCTGAAAATATTTCCAAGTTGGGCTGACTTAGAAAAAATTCGAGAACCAGGCTGAGGAGGGGACCATCTGGCAAGGGAGTCCGACCTAAAGTGCATCTAAAGCGGATATGGGTTGGTCGAGCCTCCCTTGATTTGCCCTGGAGCTCCCACGTCTTAAAAAGGTCTCTCCTATAATTGTACACCAACCATTTTGAGGTTTGGGTGCAAACCTCTCGAATGGGGGGACTCGGTCCCCTATCTACAGCGCCCCTAATGACGACAGGTGGTACTGCGCCCCTGGTAGCCCGGCCATTGAAAATGAATGGGCCCATTCATTTCAATGGGGAATTTCGACCCCTGGTTGCCCGCCATTCATTTCAATGGGGAATTTCGACCCCTGGTCGCCCGCCATTCATTTCAATGGGGACTTTCGACCCCTGGTTGCCCGCCATTCATTTCAATGGGGGATTTCGACCCCTGGTCGCCCGCCATTCATTTCAATGGGGGATTTCGACCCCTGGTAGCCCGCCATTCATTTCAATGGGGGACTACGACCCCTGGTAGCCCGCCATTCATTTCAATGGGGGACTTGGACCCCTGGTAGCCCGCCATTCATTTCAATGGGGGATTTCGACCCCTGGTCGCCCGCCATTCATTTCAATGGGGGATTTCGACCCCTGGTAGCCCGCCATTCATTTCAATGGGGGACTTCGACCCCTGGTTGCCCGCCATTCATTTCAATGGGGGATTTCGACCCCTGGTCGCCCGCCATTCATTTCAATGGGGGATTTCGACCCCTGGTAGCCCGCCATTCATTTCAATGGGGGACTTGGACCCCTGGTAGCCCGCCATTCATTTCAATGGGGGATTTCGACCCCTGGTCGCCCGCCATTCATTTCAATGGGGGATTTCGACCCCTGGTAGCCCGCCATTCATTTCAATGGGGGACTTCGACCCCTGGTTGCCCGCCATTCATTTCAATGGGGGATTTCGACCCCTGGTCGCCCGCCATTCATTTCAATGGGGGATTTCGACCCCTGGTAGCCCGCCATTCATTTCAATGGGGGACTTCGACCCCTGGTTGCCCGCCATTCATTTCAATGGGGGACTTCGACCCCTGGTTGCCCGCCATTCATTTCAATGGGGGATTTCGACCCCTGGTCGCCCGCCATTCATTTCAATGGGAAATTTCGACCCCTGGTAGCCCGCCATTCATTTCAATGGGGGACTTCGACCCCTGGTTGCCCGCCATTCATTTCAATGGGGGACTTCGACCCCTGGTTGCCCGCCATTCATTTCAATGGGGGATTTCGACCCCTGGTTGCCCGGCATTCGTTCCTATGTGGCGGGGGATTTCAACCCCAGGTCGCCCTCGTGTGGTTCTTTTTGGCGCAGCTGACGGGCTCCGCTGCTCATGGAGGTTTGCTAGTGGAGGATAACCCCCTGCCTGGGCAACTCGAACGCCCGGCATTCGTTCCTATGTGGCGGGGGATTTCAACCCCAGGCCGCCCTCGTGCGGTTCTTTTTGGCGCAGCTGACGGGCTCCGCTGCTCATGGAGGTTTGCTAGTGGAGGATAACCCCCTGCCTGGGCAACTCGAACGCCCGGCATTCGTTCCTATGTGGCGGGGGATTTCAACCCCAGGTCGCCCTCGTGTGGTTCTTTTTGGCGCCGCTGACGGGCTCCGCTGCTCATGGAGGTTTGCTAGTGGAGGATAACCCCCTGCCTGGGCAACTCGAACGCCCGGCATTCGTTCCTATGTGGCGGGGGATTTCAACCCCAGGTCGCCCTCGTGTGGTTCTTTTTGGCGCCGCTGACGGGCTCCGCTGCTCATGGAGGTTTGCTAGTGGAGGATAACCCCCTGCCTGGGCAACTCGAACGCCCGGCATTCGTTCCTATGTGGCGGGGGATTTCAACCCCAGGTCGCCCTCGTGTGGTTCTTTTTGGCGCCGCTGACGGGCTCCGCTGCTCATGGAGGTTTGCTAGTGGAGGATAACCCCCTGCCTGGGCAACTCGAACGCCCGGCATTCGTTCCTATGTGGCGGGGGATCGCCCTCGTGTGGTTCTTTTTGGCGCAGCTGACGGGCTCCGCTGCTCATGGAGGTTTGCTAGTGGAGGATAACCCCCTGCCTGGGCAACTCGAACGCCCGGCATTCGTTCCTATGTGGCGGGGGATTTCAACCCCAGGTCGCCCTCGTGTGGTTCTTTTTGGCGCAGCTGACCGGGCTCCGCTGCTCATGGAGGTTTGCTAGTGGAGGATAACCCCCTGCCTGGGCAACTCGAACGCCCGGCATTCGTTCCTATGTGGCGGGGGATCGCCCTCGTGTGGTTCTTTTTGGCGCAGCTGACGGGCTCCGCTGCTCATGGAGGTTTGCTAGTGGAGGATAACCCCCTGCCTGGGCAACTCGAACGCCCGGCATTCGTTCCTATGTGGCGGGGGATTT
>NW_028233625.1:25000-26698 GCF_054856555.1 Leptonotus elevatus | reverse complement strand
GCAACCAGGGGTCGAAGTCCCCCATTGAAATGAATGGCGGGCTACCAGGGGTCGAAATCCCCCATTGAAATGAATGGCGGGCGACCAGGGGTCGAAATCCCCCATTGAAATGAATGGCGGGCTACCAGGGGTCCAAGTCCCCCATTGAAATGAATGGCGGGCTACCAGGGGTCGAAGTCCCCCATTGAAATGAATGGCGGGCTACCAGGGGTCGAAATCCCCCATTGAAATGAATGGCGGGCGACCAGGGGTCGAAATCCCCCATTGAAATGAATGGCGGGCGACCAGGGGTCGAAATCCCCCATTGAAATGAATGGCGGGCAACCAGGGGTCGAAGTCCCCCATTGAAATGAATGGCGGGCTACCAGGGGTCGAAATCCCCCATTGAAATGAATGGCGGGCGACCAGGGGTCGAAATCCCCCATTGAAATGAATGGCGGGCTACCAGGGGTCCAAGTCCCCCATTGAAATGAATGGCGGGCTACCAGGGGTCGAAGTCCCCCATTGAAATGAATGGCGGGCTACCAGGGGTCGAAATCCCCCATTGAAATGAATGGCGGGCGACCAGGGGTCGAAATCCCCCATTGAAATGAATGGCGGGCAACCAGGGGTCGAAAGTCCCCATTGAAATGAATGGCGGGCGACCAGGGGTCGAAATTCCCCATTGAAATGAATGGCGGGCAACCAGGGGTCGAAATTCCCCATTGAAATGAATGGGCCCATTCATTTTCAATGGCCGGGCTACCAGGGGCGCAGTACCACCTGTCGTCATTAGGGGCGCTGTAGATAGGGGACCGAGTCCCCCCATTCGAGAGGTTTGCACCCAAACCTCAAAATGGTTGGTGTACAATTATAGGAGAGACCTTTTTAAGACGTGGGAGCTCCAGGGCAAATCAAGGGAGGCTCGACCAACCCATATCCGCTTTAGATGCACTTTAGGTCGGACTCCCTTGCCAGATGGTCCCCTCCTCAGCCTGGTTCTCGAATTTTTTCTAAGTCAGCCCAACTTGGAAATATTTTCAGAGTGCCACTTTCAAGGGAGTTTCGCCCAACCCCTATCCGCCTAAGAGGCACTTCGGGTCGGCCTGACTGGCCACATTTTCCCCCTCCTCATCCTGGTTCTCGAATTTTTTCTAAGTCAGCCAAACTTGGAAATTTTTTCAGAGTGCCACTTTCAAGGGAGTTTCGCCCAACCCCTATCCGCCTAAGAGGCACTTCGGGTCGGCCTGACTGGCCACATTTTCCCCCTCCTCATCCTGGTTCTCGAATTTTTTCTAAGTCAGCCAAACTTGGAAATTTTTTCAGAGTGCCACTTTCAAGGGAGTTTCGCCCAACCCCTATCCGCCTAAGAGGCACTTCGGGTCGGCCTGACTGGCCACATTTTCCCCCTCCTCATCCTGGTTCTCGAATTTTTTCTAAGTCAGCCAAACTTGGAAATTTTTTCAGAGTGCCACTTTCAAGGGAGTTTCGCCCAACCCCTATCCGCCTAAGAGGCACTTCGGGTCGGCCTGACTGGCCACATTTTCCCCCTCCTCATCCTGGTTCTCGAATTTTTTCTAAGTCAGCCAAACTTGGAAATTTTTTCAGAGTGCCACTTTCAAGGGAGTTTCGCCCAACCCCTATCCGCCTAAGAGGCACTTCGGGTCGGCCTGACTGGCCACATTTTCCCCCTCCTCATCCTGGTTCTCGAATTTTTTC
>NW_028233625.1:10000-15000 GCF_054856555.1 Leptonotus elevatus | reverse complement strand
TTGGCGGAGCTCCAGCGGACCGCGGGGAGCGCGCCCGTCTTCGGGGCTTGTTGCTGGCCGTTGGAGGAGCTCCAGCGGACCGCGGGGAGCGCGCCCGTCTTCGGGGCTTGTTGCTGGCCGTTGGAGGAGCTCCAGCGGACCGGGGGGAGCGCGCCCGTCTTCGGGGCTTGTTGCTGGCCGTTGGAGGAGCTCCAGCGGACCGGGGGGAGCGCGCCCGTCTTCGGGGCTTGTTGCTGGCCGTTGGCGGAGCTCCAGCGGACCGGGGGGAGCGCGCCCGTCTTCGGGGCTTGTTGCTGGCCGTTGGAGGAGCTCCAGCGGACCGCGGGGAGCGCGCCCGTCTTCGGGGCTTGTTGCTGGCCGTTGGCGGAGCTCCAGCGGACCGGGGGGAGCGCGCCCGTCTTCGGGGCTTGTTGCTGGCCGTTGGAGGAGCTCCAGCGGACCGCGGGGAGCGCGCCCGTCTTCGGGGCTTGTTGCTGGACGTTGGAGGAGCTCCAGCGGACCGGGGGGAGCGCGCCCGTCTTCGGGGCTTGTTGCTGGCCGTTGGAGGAGCTCCAGCGGACCGCGGGGAGCGCGCCCGTCTTCGGGGCTTGTTGCTGGCCGTTGGCGGAGCTCCAGCGGACCGCGGGGAGCGCGCCCGTCTTCGGGGCTTGTTGCTGGCCGTTGGAGGAGCTCCAGCGGACCGGGGGGAGCGCGCCCGTCTTCGGGGCTTGTTGCTGGCCGTTGGCGGAGCTCCAGCGGACCGGGGGGAGCGCGCCCGTCTTCGGGGCTTGTTGCTGGCCGTTGGAGGAGCTCCAGCGGACCGCGGGGAGCGCGCCCGTCTTCGGGGCTTGTTGCTGGCCGTTGGAGGAGCTCCAGCGGACCGCGGGGAGCGCGCCCGTCTTCGGGGCTTGTTGCTGGCCGTTGGCGGAGCTCCAGCGGACCGGGGGGAGCGCGCCCGTCTTCGGGGCTTGTTGCTGGCCGTTGGAGGAGCTCCAGCGGACCGCGGGGAGCGCGCCCGTCTTCGGGGCTTGTTGCTGGACGTTGGAGGAGCTCCAGCGGACCGGGGGGAGCGCGCCCGTCTTCGGGGCTTGTTGCTGGCCGTTGGAGGAGCTCCAGCGGACCGCGGGGAGCGCGCCCGTCTTCGGGGCTTGTTGCTGGCCGTTGGCGGAGCTCCAGCGGACCGCGGGGAGCGCGCCCGTCTTCGGGGCTTGTTGCTGGCCGTTGGAGGAGCTCCAGCGGACCGGGGGGAGCGCGCCCGTCTTCGGGGCTTGTTGCTGGCCGTTGGCGGAGCTCCAGCGGACCGGGGGGAGCGCGCCCGTCTTCGGGGCTTGTTGCTGGCCGTTGGAGGAGCTCCAGCGGACCGCGGGGAGCGCGCCCGTCTTCGGGGCTTGTTGCTGGCCGTTGGAGGAGCTCCAGCGGACCGCGGGGAGCGCGCCCGTCTTCGGGGCTTGTTGCTGGCCGTTGGAGGAGCTCCAGCGGACCGGGGGGAGCGCGCCCGTCTTCGGGGCTTGTTGCTGGCCGTTGGAGGAGCTCCAGCGGACCGCGGGGAGCGCGCCCGTCTTCGGGGCTTGTTGCTGGCCGTTGGAGGAGCTCCAGCGGACCGCGGGGAGCGCGCCCGTCTTCGGGGCTTGTTGCTGGCCGTTGGAGGAGCTCCAGCGGACCGGGGGGAGCGCGCCCGTCTTCGGGGCTTGTTGCTGGCCGTTGGAGGAGCTCCAGCGGACCGCGGGGAGCGCGCCCGTCTTCGGGGCTTGTTGCTGGCCGTTGGAGGAGCTCCAGCGGACCGCGGGGAGCGCGCCCGTCTTCGGGGCTTGTTGCTGGCCGTTGGCGGAGCTCCAGCGGACCGGGGGGAGCGCGCCCGTCTTCGGGGCTTGTTGCTGGCCGTTGGAGGAGCTCCAGCGGACCGCGGGGAGCGCGCCCGTCTTCGGGGCTTGTTGCTGGCCGTTGGAGGAGCTCCAGCGGACCGCGGGGAGCGCGCCCGTCTTCGGGGCTTGTTGCTGGCCGTTGGCGGAGCTCCAGCGGACCGGGGGGAGCGCGCCCGTCTTCGGGGCTTGTTGCTGGCCGTTGGAGGAGCTCCAGCGGACCGCGGGGAGCGCGCCCGTCTTCGGGGCTTGTTGCTGGACGTTGGAGGAGCTCCAGCGGACCGGGGGGAGCGCGCCCGTCTTCGGGGCTTGTTGCTGGCCGTTGGAGGAGCTCCAGCGGACCGCGGGGAGCGCGCCCGTCTTCGGGGCTTGTTGCTGGCCGTTGGCGGAGCTCCAGCGGACCGCGGGGAGCGCGCCCGTCTTCGGGGCTTGTTGCTGGCCGTTGGAGGAGCTCCAGCGGACCGGGGGGAGCGCGCCCGTCTTCGGGGCTTGTTGCTGGCCGTTGGCGGAGCTCCAGCGGACCGGGGGGAGCGCGCCCGTCTTCGGGGCTTGTTGCTGGCCGTTGGAGGAGCTCCAGCGGACCGCGGGGAGCGCGCCCGTCTTCGGGGCTTGTTGCTGGCCGTTGGAGGAGCTCCAGCGGACCGCGGGGGAGCCGGGCGTTCGAGTTGCCCAGGCAGGGGGTTATCCTCCACTAGCAAACCTCCATGAGCAGCGGAGCCCGTCAGCTGCGCCAAAAAGAACCACACGAGGGCGGCCTGGGGTTGAAATCCCCCGCCACATAGGAACGAATGCCGGGCGTTCGAGTTGCCCAGGCAGGGGGTTATCCTCCACTAGCAAACCTCCATGAGCAGCGGAGCCCGTCAGCTGCGCCAAAAAGAACCACACGAGGGCGGCCTGGGGTTGAAATCCCCCGCCACATAGGAACGAATGCCGGGCGTTCGAGTTGCCCAGGCAGGGGGTTATCCTCCACTAGCAAACCTCCATGAGCAGCGGAGCCCGTCAGCTGCGCCAAAAAGAACCACACGAGGGCGGCCTGGGGTTGAAATCCCCCGCCACATAGGAACGAATGCCGGGCGTTCGAGTTGCCCAGGCAGGGGGTTATCCTCCACTAGCAAACCTCCACGAGCAGCGGAGCCCGTCAGCTGCGCCAAAAAGAACCCCACGAGGGCGACCTGGGGTTGAAATCCCCCGCCACATAGGAACGAATGCCGGGCGTTCGAGTTGCCCAGGCAGGGGGTTATCCTCCACTAGCAAACCTCCACGAGCAGCGGAGCCCGTCAGCTGCGCCAAAAAGAACCACACGAGGGCGACCTGGGGTTGAAATCCCCCGCCACATAGGAACGAATGCCGGGCGTTCGAGTTGCCCAGGCAGGGGGTTATCCTCCACTAGCAAACCTCCACGAGCAGCGGAGCCCGTCAGCTGCGCCAAAAAGAACCACACGAGGGCGACCTGGGGTTGAAATCCCCCGCCACATAGGAACGAATGCCGGGCAACCAGGGGTCGAAATCCCCCATTGAAATGAATGGCGGGCAACCAGGGGTCGAAGTCCCCCATTGAAATGAATGGCGGGCAACCAGGGGTCGAAGTCCCCCATTGAAATGAATGGCGGGTTACCAGGGGTCGAAATCCCCCATTGAAATGAATGGCGGGCGACCAGGGGTCGAAATCCCCCATTGAAATGAATGGCGGGCAACCAGGGGTCGAAGTCCCCCATTGAAATGAATGGCGGGCAACCAGGGGTCGAAGTCCCCCATTGAAATGAATGGCGGGCTACCAGGGGTCGAAATCCCCCATTGAAATGAATGGCGGGCGACCAGGGGTCGAAATCCCCCATTGAAATGAATGGCGGGCAACCAGGGGTCGAAGTCCCCCATTGAAATGAATGGCGGGCAACCAGGGGTCGAAGTCCCCCATTGAAATGAATGGCGGGCTACCAGGGGTCCAAGTCCCCCATTGAAATGAATGGCGGGCTACCAGGGGTCGAAGTCCCCCATTGAAATGAATGGCGGGCTACCAGGGGTCGAAATCCCCCATTGAAATGAATGGCGGGCGACCAGGGGTCGAAATCCCCCATTGAAATGAATGGCGGGCGACCAGGGGTCGAAATCCCCCATTGAAATGAATGGCGGGCAACCAGGGGTCGAAGTCCCCCATTGAAATGAATGGCGGGCTACCAGGGGTCGAAATCCCCCATTGAAATGAATGGCGGGCGACCAGGGGTCGAAATCCCCCATTGAAATGAATGGCGGGCTACCAGGGGTCCAAGTCCCCCATTGAAATGAATGGCGGGCTACCAGGGGTCGAAGTCCCCCATTGAAATGAATGGCGGGCTACCAGGGGTCGAAATCCCCCATTGAAATGAATGGCGGGCGACCAGGGGTCGAAATCCCCCATTGAAATGAATGGCGGGCGACCAGGGGTCGAAATCCCCCATTGAAATGAATGGCGGGCAACCAGGGGTCGAAGTCCCCCATTGAAATGAATGGCGGGCTACCAGGGGTCGAAATCCCCCATTGAAATGAATGGCGGGCGACCAGGGGTCGAAATCCCCCATTGAAATGAATGGCGGGCTACCAGGGGTCCAAGTCCCCCATTGAAATGAATGGCGGGCTACCAGGGGTCGAAGTCCCCCATTGAAATGAATGGCGGGCTACCAGGGGTCGAAATCCCCCATTGAAATGAATGGCGGGCGACCAGGGGTCGAAATCCCCCATTGAAATGAATGGCGGGCAACCAGGGGTCGAAAGTCCCCATTGAAATGAATGGCGGGCGACCAGGGGTCGAAATTCCCCATTGAAATGAATGGCGGGCAACCAGGGGTCGAAATTCCCCATTGAAATGAATGGGCCCATTCATTTTCAATGGCCGGGCTACCAGGGGCGCAGTACCACCTGTCGTCATTAGGGGCGCTGTAGATAGGGGACCGAGTCCCCCCATTCGAGAGGTTTGCACCCAAACCTCAAAATGGTTGGTGTACAATTATAGGAGAGACCTTTTTAAGACGTGGGAGCTCCAGGGCAAATCAAGGGAGGCTCGACCAACCCATATCCGCTTTAGATGCACTTTAGGTCGGACTCCCTTGCCAGATGGTCCCCTCCTCAGCCTGGTTCTCGAATTTTTTCTAAGTCAGCCCAACTTGGAAATATTTTCAGAGTGCCACT